>NW_024544214.1:0-72500 GCF_018167655.1 Microtus oregoni
ATAACTTCTACTCCCTTATGATATAAAACTTTTATTCCACCTTCCCAAGAAAAGCTGTCTGCAAGGTTTGGTACTTAGTTCAATAGTACATAACTTGCCTAGCAAGAACACGGCTTTAGGTTTGGTTCTTAGCTCTAACAAATAAATAAATAAAATAAAAACAAATAAGAAACAAACAAACAAAACCAAGAATTATCATTATGCATCATATGTTGGTCCCCTGAGTTACTGACTCCTTGTTACTGTAAATACTATAAATTGCTTTTCAGAATTTGTTGGTTCATGCTTATGAAATATTCATTAAGGACAGGAATACAGATTGTGCTGCCTGCTTAGACCTGAGCGATGAAATAATCGCTTTAAATACACTGTCAAGTAGAATGAGACTTCACAAATACTATTTGGTATAAGGCTATCAAAGGAAATAAAAATGTCTGCTAACATTCAATACATACATACTGTCTGACATGATCTGACTATATCAACTTTTAACCTTAGTTGTCCATTCCCATATAAATAGATACCTTATACCAAACTATAGCACACGCCAATTAAACTAGAACCTGTAGTATGGAAATAATACTAATACATATGTGTGTATAGCTTTTACATTTTCTAAATTGAATTTTATTATTTTAATTATATGTTTCTGTCTGTGAATATGTGCACATGAGTACAGGTATACACAGAAACCAGGGTTGTCAGATTCACTGGGAACTGAAGTTACATGAAGTTGTGAACCACCTGATGATGTGCTGGGAATTGCACTTTGGTCCTCTGGAAGAGCCGTACATGCACTTAACTGCTGAGCCATCTCGCCAACAATATATTCTGTTTTGAGACATAATTTCTTGAAGCCTAGGCATGTTCTCAAACTTGTTTTTTTTTAAATAATGATGACCTTGAACTCTTGACTTTTCTCCCTCTACTTCCCTAGTGTAATTACAGGGTATACATCATACCAAACTTATGAAATACCAGCTGTAGAACCCAGAGCATCCTTCACGCCAGGCAACACTCACCCAACTGATCTCTATCCCCAGGCGCTTATATATAACTAAAATCTTTTCAAAGCTGTCCCTGGTAGCTCATGAATGTAATCTTAGTTCTCAGGGAGCTAATGCTAGGGTATCACGTCTTTGAGGGCAGCTTGAGCTGCATAGGAAGACCTTGTTTCAGTGAAGCATAACTTTAATAAATACGCAAATACAATTATAAAACCGATTAAGTTGGTGTTAAGATGAAGCCAAGTGTGAAAACTGACCCTACAAATAAATATAAAATAATATTGATGGTCCCAAGGGAAGGGTCTGAGGGTTATAAGAGTTTGACAAGTTCTCTAGAGGGACAGAAAACTATGAAACAATATGAGAACTGTTGGCATGTGATGATAGCCAGAGACACCATCGCATACACATTTTAAATACAATTTACACGTGGCTCTGTGTTCTCTAGTCCATGGCCCAAGCATCTCTCTCTGTTGTTGAGAAAACCATTTAAACTTTCCTGCTTAACCTCTCCATTCAATCATTGATAAATCAGGTTCAGTGACCTTTAAATTCTAGGCCACCTGTCTACACTGAATGTTGTACAGACATTCCCAAAACTATTAGCCATTTCCAGGAAGACAGAATTCCTGACTAGAGAAGGGGTAAAGGGATGTAAAAAGCCTCAGATTGAATGTCAGTTGATCAGCTCTGAACAGTCATTGGTTTTCATTCTGCACAACCCTTTTTAATGTGAAAATTCTGGCAGCTGCATCACATAGTGATATACAGGATACACACTCCCTGGACATTTCCTTAGCACATCTTTCTGGTTAGTTCTTTAGTTTGTGAACCTTTTTTTTTGAGACATATTTCATGTGTCCCAGACTAGCTTTCAAAATTATAGTATGGCTGAGGATTATCTTGAAGCTTTGATCCTCTTTCCAATGTGGTAGGATTATAAGCATGAATTATCATACCCATTTTTATTCCCTGCTTGGAATTGAACGCAGGGTTTTATAAATGTCATATTTTCATGTGTTAAAATGAACTGCTCTCCCACCAAAATAATGAATTTTGATGCAGGGGGTGCTTGTCTTTTATTAAACAAAATTTTAAGAATTAAACAAATATTTAATAATAGTTTAGAAAATGTCTAAATTAAACAAAATTAAGAGTTAGCTCCAAGGTAGAAAACTTGCCTAGCACGTACAAGGCCCTGAGTCTGAAACTGAAAGGAAAGATGAGGTTCTTAGTCCTGCCAGTCATATGTGACCAGTGCCTTTCTTATTGACTATAGATACATAATTTATGAAAAATGTCTCTGTTTCCTGAATTCTGCAGTGGTATCGAGGATGCTTTGCCTTTTTATCAAAGCATAAGAAAGGCACTTTTTCCTTTTTTGTATTTTCATTCATTGTTGCAATGCACTTCCCTTCGGATGAATCGAGGACACCTGGAATCAGCTATGTTAGTTGTGAAAGGCTAAGCGGGTGGCTTTTTTATTTTCGGAAAATGGCCTCTCTGGATACATAGCTGTCACTGGTGCTGACAGACTTGTGCTTCCTGTTCTAGGAAAAGTTTCATTCCTTTCAGAAACCCCTACCTTAAGAATAAGTCAGGAAAATAATGAGTTCACTAGTTTCTGTTCCTGTCAGTACCTATGGAACTTTCGAGGATCTTGAAAGCTGTCCACAGGACGTTTTGCAACTAGCACCAACTACTGCTTCAGAAACCCATTTTGACTTCTAAGTGTCTGCTTCATATATGCTTGTTCCTTCCCTTTGGATCACAGTCTTTTGGCCCAAGATGTCTTAGCTCCAATTCTTGTCTGTGATTTGTTGCTGGTTTGCACTGCATTTTACTGCACAGGGATTCTTAGAAATCCCCAGATAAGCCCCTGCATGCAGTGGCAATGAATCTCAGCAATTGCATTTTCCTGTATCTGAACTTAATTTATATATTAATCCTCCTTTCTCTAGATCCCACACAATTCATCTCATCTTACTTAGGAATAATATGCCCCACTTTTCCCTAGGGTTTTGTCATCAATTCTTTGAAAGGGTTGACATAAAGCCAATACTGGAAGATGGGTGTGGGTTACCTGATCTTATGCATAATTCATCCCAATAGCACTTTGTGTTTGTGTTTCTAAGGGATAAATATTTGTTTAGACCAAAATATATGGATATCATTAACATCTTTAGTTATTTAGGATTCTCTGAAAACCAACTGAGTAATTTTCACTATAAGCATGTGGAGTGTTTTGTTACTATACCAATGCATTATACCCTGGTGCTGGATGGCCAGTTTATATCTGTCTGCTTAGGTACACAATGCATATGCCTACCCTGGGCCCATTCTCATATGCATCATTCACTGTTGAAGTCTTGATACATTCCCCTGTTCACCAGGAAAGGGCGTCTAATTGCCTCTGCAATGGCATTTCCCAAACCTATCTGTTCTTGTAGTCGATGGTGCTGTGGCATTATTGGAGGCCATGCTGCTTCTTTCACTGTTTCCTTCTCTCAGAAACACACGTTTGTCTGGCATTCTTGTTTATTGACTGGACCTTCTTCCCTGATCCTTGAAGATTGTCTGTAGACTCAGATCTGGCTCAGTGCCTCACTCTGTAATATAAATAAAGTGAAGATATCAGACTTTGAAATAATCTGTGATTAAGATTTTTTTTATTTTCAGTATTCAATTTTGATTTAATTTTTCAAAAACCAATCTAGTTCCACAAAGTAAATGCTCTAAATTATATATGGACAAAGGATGCACAAAAACTTACTATAAAATAATTGAAATATCAGTAATCTAACATGTAAAATTTTTATGATATCTGTATTCTTGAAATTTAATAATGGTTCCTAGTCTAATTGTGTTGCATGTACATTAAATATACTGAATAATAAAATGCAATTAGAAGAATTAAATATCATAAAATTGGTTAAAGTGCTTTTGAGAATATGATAATTAAAGAGATGTTTTCCTTCTCTGTTCTTATTTATTAATTTTATTATTAATAAATATAAATTTGTTAATTTGTATTTATTAAATAAGAAAAAAGAAGAAAATAAGAACAGTGATTAAGATTCTTGTTATTCCTGTCTGACTAGGAACATGGAACACCTAACTGGCCCTCTTATTCTAGCAAGTGGGATATAACTTAAGCACAGAAAAATGTAGTTTGGGAGAAAATGGTGCTCGACATTTTAAAACAAATATCTAGTATACAAAAACTGAGGGCTAGTTTGGTCTCAAGAGTAAATCGGTTTCAATCCAAAGCAAAGTGAGTACACAGTTTACAGTCAAAAGCGTGACTGGACCTTGGCTTAGCAGTGTGTTCATTCACTTGTTCAGATGAAGTGGGAAGATCACTTACGCCCATGGAATCAACAAGAGTAGATAATGTGCAGAGACCACTGCACGTATCAAAAACATCAAAGACTTGGGGAGATGACCCAGTTATCAATGTGCTTGCTTGGCACACAAGCATTAGCACCTCAGTAATTTCTTCCCACCCTTGTTAGAAAAAGAAGTAGGCAGATGTAATAGGGCACACACCTGCCCTAGCAATTCTTTTGGGAGGCTCAGACAGTAGGATCCCTCGGGTTTGCTAAGTAACCAGAGCAGCCAAATCAGTAAATTTCAGGTTCAATAACGCATTCAAAACTTAAAGTAGAGATGGAGGGAGCATAAAGAAGATGACAGACATTGACCTCTAGCTGCCACACCCATGTACACATTCAGCATCATCCACTCCCCTGGACAATGACACACAGAACCTAGTGTAGAAACATGTAGAGACACAGAGACACAGAACCTAGCGTAGAAGCACGTAGAGACACAGAGACACAGAACCTAGCATAGAAGCACGTAGAGACACAGAGACACAGAACCTAGTGTAGAAGCACATAGAGACACAGAGACACAGAACCTAGTGTAGAAGCACATAGAGACACACAGACACAGAACCTAGTGTAGAAGCATATAGAGACACAGAGACACAGAACCTAGTGTAGAAGCATATAGAGACACAGAGACACAGAACCTAGTGTAGAAGCACATGTAGACACAGAGACACAGAACATAGTGTAGAAGCATATAGAGAAACACAGACACAGAACATAGTGTAGAAGTATCACATAGAGACACAGAGACACAGAACCTAGTGTAGAAGCACATAGAGACACAGAGACACAGAACCTAGTGTAGAAGCACATAGAGACACAGAGACACAGAACATAGTGTAGAAGCACGTAGACACACATAGACACAGAACCTTGTGTAGAAGCACGTAGAGACACACAGACACAGAACCTAGTGTGGAAGCACATAGAGACACATAGACACAGAACCTAGTGTAGAAGCATATAGAGACACACAGACAAACCACACTCACTTGTGAATTTCATATGTATAGCTAGAATACATTGATAAGCTTTATTTCTTGTGAAAATGGTATTAAATACAGGGAGACTAATTCTTGCAATGGCTCAAATTGTCAGCAGCAGTGCAATAGTAGGCACAGCTTAGAACTGCTACCAGAAGTCCAAGGAGTAAAGCCAGAATTCTTGACTTTGCTAGAAAAGGTAATTTCAGGACATATCCTGTGAAGTAGGTCCACACGCAGTTTATTAGAAATAGGCATTCAGAGGAAGAATAAGATCCGTACAAGTTCATGGGTGTGCCTTCTCAATCAAGAACCTAATTTAAGTGGCTTAACTGTAGCCATACATATCAATTCATCTCTGAAGTTGTATCTCAAAGGATTACTGATAGTTGATCTTTCTCGATGTCTGTTTGTTTGCCTCTATCTCCCTTTTCAATGGATGGCCTTCTAAGGTGGCTTTGGGATGTCATCCAAGGGATTATAATTTGATAAACTTAAACCATAGCTTCAAGGAGTTTAAAATATGTCTTTTTCTATAGATAGGATTCTGAGAAAATTGCAAGTTTACAGCTGTGAAGAAAAAGAAAGCCATATATGCTTAGGCTAGAAGTGGAATTTATTGACATTGTGGCTTTCTCTCTCTAAAAAATAATATGTTTGTGTTGCCAACCTTGACAGAAATGATTAGTTGGTTAGAATACATCTCAGGTGGTCATTAACAAGTTGGCATATTTCACTAAGTCACCTTCTCTGAAATTTAAATCTCTCTTTGTTACCTTATGATTTGTTTATTTATAAGATTATAATAGCAGTGTTTTGCCCTTTATTCATCATGTAAATGCCTTGAGGAGATTATTGCCTCGCTCTTCATGGTTACATAACATCTTATCAGAACTCTGTACTAGGATTCATTTAAGTATCCTAAGGTTAGACTATTTTTATTTCTTTTTTACACTAAATAACCCAACTGAAAACTATTTTGTTCGCATTGCATCTGGCACTGTCCACAGATTCACTTTATTATGTCAAAGGATATTAACACTTTTGGGATGTGCATAGATGTGCAAATATTTCATGATACATGTGTCACAAAAACATTTTCTCCCATTTACTTTGCCTTATCAAAAATGAGAACATTCAGTTTGGTAAATAAAACTGTATGTGGATGAATATCCTTGCTTTATGATTCATTCTGTGAAATGAAATTTTTCATTGGAGGTATTAAAAATTGAAAATTATTTTAGGATGTTTTAAAAGTAATACTAACTTAATGAACTAGAACTACTAAACTACATAAACTACATATTTTTAAACTAGTAAACTGTTATTTGGGATTGAAGATGCATTTTATATATGTTATGTATAAAAGTTCATATATATATGTGTGTGTGTGTGTATATATTATATAGAGTAGATAGCTGTGTGTTGATAGCCTATTTTGTGTGATTGTTAAATTTGTTTTCATTGCATATTTATTCTGTTGTGAATTTCATTATTTGTTTACAAACCAAATTACACGTAAAAATAATGTGAGTTTTACTGTGAGACATATATTTCTGAAGTCTATATTTTGTATGTGTGTGTGAGAGAGTCTATTTCTTTTGGGGAGTTTTGTTGTTTGTTAGTTAGTTTGTTTGTTTGAAGCACAGATTCCCTGTGTAGCTTTGGGACCTGTCCTGAAACACGCTCTTGGTAGTCCAGGCTGGCCTTGAACTCACAGAGATCCACCTGCCTCTGCCTCCTGAGTGCTGAGATTAAAGGCATGTGTCACCACCAGCCTGATTATGAATCTTTATTTCTATGTGTGCATATACTATTATAAGTAAAATTAATTACCTAAGAGAAACAAATATGATTACTAGGTAGGCATTAATATTTTTAAGAAATATTAGAATATTTTATTCTAGGCCTTTAACTTTTATTTTCTCATTTTATGTGATGTATTGGAAAAAGTGTTTCAGTGACAGATTTTTCTTTTATTCCCTAACAAAGACATTTCAACACATTGCAGGGTTTTTTTTTATTTAACAAAGCTTTTTCATTTTAATTAATAACTTTTGACTTTTACATAAATTGGAAAAATTATCTGGTTGATTTATTTAATATAATTTCAATGAGTTTTAGTAAAATCATGATTAATTTATCTCCTGAATCATCCCAAAATTCATTTATTTATTTTCTTCATAGTCATTGTCAATCGGGAGGCATAATATTGAAATAATAATAATGATTGCTGTTTTTTCTAGTTCATTTTGAAAGTCTTAGGTTCTGCAATTACTAGTACTGACATGCAGTATCATAAATGTACTTATATCCTCTTTAGTAGTTTTATATTTTGCATTTAGTCATAGGAAGCAGCCTGAAACCTCTAATCAACATCAAAGGTTACACCACAGGGATCCAATATTTTTCATTTATATTGCAATGATGCAAAATACCTTTCCCTGATCACTGTTCTTAAATTCATTCTAGTTTGTTCAGTTAATGAGAATATCACATCTTAAGCTGTAGAACGTATTCTCTCTTTATGACTGCATGACTCTCAGCAGATTATCATTATTATCAAGAAGTAATATTTAGTAAATGAAGGTGTGAGTGGCACTAGCTTAGTACCCTCACTAGTCAAGTAACGGGGTGGGGGTAGATGACTGCCTTTCCCTTCAGCATACAGCTCTCTAGCACTTCATAGATATTCATGTATGAATACAGACACACTTAATAAGTGTGCACTGAAATACTAAAGGAAAACTGAAGTTTAGGGGCAGTTAATAGAATTTGTCCTTGCCAAAGAGGAAACTGTCGCTATCTCAAAAGCAATAGAAATAAGTATCTGCTCTCCTTTTTGAGGTATTCACTGAACATTTCACAGTTCTTGTATTTCTGAACTTGGAGTAATAAATCAATGAAAAAAAAGGATATTATTTTTTATAACTTGCTTTATTTAAGGGTGGGAGGAGGGGGAGGGAAATGGGAAACTGGGAGGAGGCAGAAACTTTTTTTTTCTTTTTCTCAATAAAAAATTAAAAAAAGAATCTATTTGCGTTTTTTTCCATTCCTCCTCTTCTCCCTCTAAGTTCTCCAATGGCACATCCTACCCCCAGGCCAAGAAAAATTTTGTAATGATAGTTGATAGCTAGCATGTTTAATGGCAATAGTCTAAAGATAACAAATGTCTGAAATGTGGTTTTCAAGGTGCATTGAATAAGTTTATAGCTGTGTAGAATGAAGATAACTGAGAAAAGTGAAATATCAAATAGTTCTGTTTCAAATTCTGGCTATATTTTGGGGGTTTTCAAACTTTGTGAAGGTAATTCAATTTTCTGTCACATTCCATAACTATCAAGGGAATATCATCACATTTCTCAATCATTTCGATGGACTGTTAAATGGCATGCAATATTAATTATAGGAATGGTTCAATAAAAGATAGGTGTTGAGATTCATATTTATTTAATTCATGTGTTTAACTAATTGGTAAATTATCTATTTTTCTGACACTTAACCGTCACTAGATGAATCCCCTTGGTTTTATGTCTACCTAATTACCAATTGGTACCCTGAAATTGTCTAGAATTACCACTGGACTTGTGCTCCATTAATATGCTTTTGTAATGTTGAACCCTCAAAGAGAGTCTTTTCAGCTTCATCATTTTACTGTACCCCTTGCTGACTTCTGTAATGAAGAATCTTCTATCACATTTCAGCCATGTTTCTCTCCCCATACCTGCAGTACATAGAATAAAGGTTTTTTTTTTTTATTAACTCTTGTTACTACATACAAGGACTAGTGCAGTCTATGTTCAAATAGTAAATTAATGGTAAGGAAACAGAAGGTACAATTATTGGTTGTAAGAGCTTTCAAGATCACTAGGAAATCAGGCTAGTCTGCAACTACTGAGATAGGATCTCAGGAGTTAAACACAAAGACTATGGATTAGGGAACACTGAATGAGGAATGAAAGCACTAAACAATTGTTTACCATTACATATCATCCTCCAGGTACTCAAAACAATAGACAGCCATAGGCCATGGGCGTTGAGTTCAAGATTTATATTAGATTTTGAACATCTTTGATAAGGCTGTACAACAGAAGCACAACTGTTACAATTAAGACATTACATTTGAATGGGTTAGTCTCTTTTCTTTTGCTATTACCACAGCAATGTAAAGGATGAAGAATTTATAATGCTTATAGTCTCAGAGGAGACACAGTCCATCACGGTAGGTAAGGCATGAGAACAGGCATATGAGGCTGGCTCACTGCCCTGCATTGATTGTCCGGAAGCAGAGAGAACATGGAAAGAGGCTAGCCTATAAAACCTCAAAACCTGTCCCCCTCTGATGTGCTTCTTCCAGCAAAGCTCCACCGCCAAGAGATTCTACAATCTTCCCAAACATCATTTCCAGCTGGGGAACACATACACATGAGTCTTTGAGTAGCAGTTTGTCCTTCTGCAGGTGGCTGAACAGAGAACCACTAAATGCTGTAAAGCCTTGAACAAGACAGACAAGGTCTCTGCCCTGTTTACATCAGTTCCTTCTACAGGCATCAACTAAGTTCTCTAGTCTTACAAGTATGAGTTTGTCAAGCATGAGGTGTAAAGTTACATGACTACATATGAGGGCAAAGATGAGAGCCAAGGTTTAGTTCAAGGGATGGGATGTGAGAAAAGGAGCAATTTTGTTCTAAGGTCTATTTATATATTTGTGGCTTCATAAAATTTTGCTTCCCTTGGTCTGTCTGGTGCCAAGGCTGGTCCAGGCATAGGAACAGCAGTGTAGCAAAAATGGCACTTTTAACTATCTTTCACATAGTTGTCAAAGAAAAGCAGTAGTTGTGTGTATAGGACATCCAAACTGCATATAAAATCAGTGTTCTCAAGACTGGTGGATCTCTAAAACCAAAGGGGTTAAGAAGTTGGTACAGATGTTTTCAGGGTAAGGACCAATTCCTGGGAAAATAACTACAGATACCACTAACAAGACTAGATAACAGTTAGGAAAATGTCCAGTAAACTTAGTGCTAGCAGAATTTTTATTACAGAAACCTGGGGAAAGCCCACTGAGTTATGGTTAGCGGTGTGGAACAATACTAAGCAGAGAAAGCTTTGTGTGATTCAGATGCAACTGACAAGGAGGAAAAAGGTTCCAGGACTCACAGTTGAGAGTCGTTTATTATAATCACCGTGCAATGGCTCTAGGAGTTTGTTTAGTGTTGATTAATTAAAATAACAATTGGACATATATTCAGAAATGTAAAAGCATGTTTTGTTGGCTTCAGCAGTAGATATTGGCTGATTTGACTTTCCTTGATCCTTTGTCCCTTCTACTGCCTTCTCTTTTTAGGCCCTATTATTTAAATTTAGGACAACTCCTAAGCTTGAAAATATATTTTCCCTAGCATAAGAATAGCCAATGTATTCTTCTTTTTTCCTTCTTCTTCGGATATGCTGAGTTCATTTGAAGTCCCTGAGTAGAGCAGCACCAACAGCTAAGTAGTGTTAGTGTTATAAATACTGTGAATATGGGGAAAATTTAAGAGCATCAATTTAAGATACAATGGAAGCTGTTTTCTAACATTTAGCTTGCAATAATCTGGTAGTAAATATTAAAATAGAATGTTGATTTTGAAAGGAACTTTCTGTTGCTAAAGAAAAGAACGGTATTAACATAGTTCAAGGCAGACTCGATAACTATGCTTAGAGAATGTACAAAGAAGAGGCAATTACTGTGTCCACACAAGAAATGACCATAACAGAAAATTTAGTTTGAAGTGTATTGTACATTTGATAAATAAGTTGTAGATATACCATTCACTGACTGAAATGGATTTTTGAGATCAAATTTCCAGCATGGTATGGGAAATATAAGAACAACTTTCTAAGAAGAATCACCCTGTCTGATAGTTTCATCTTTGTCTTGGTTCTTTAATTTGTGCGACTGTAAAAGGGAGAATAGGTTCACGTCAGAAAAGACTCAATTAATTTATGTGCTAGTGGTAGCAGTCAATCATCTTGTTCCAAAAGCAGGCTCACTAATGAATTTAAGCTGGAAACATATATGGTACATAATGCAGAAAACTCAACCAGTAAGAAAAAGCCTTCAGGGTACACCTTAGAAGCACAGATGTTTAAAAACTGCAAATATACTTTCTTTTTTTGTCTAGTTTAGGCTTCTGCTTCCTTTTTTGTTGTGTAGGAAACAATTGTGCAGGATTTTAAACGCACTGGCTATTTGATGTGCATAATGTATGTATTATGCCAATTGTTACTGATCTCATTTTATTTTTATTATCCATATTGCTTTTGAAAAATAACTATATCACAAGATTCCATTCAATTTTTATGGGTGGCACAAAAGTCTTTGTTTTCTTTAAAACATAGGGATAAGTCTAGAGATAGGATTTTTTTACAAGTAGATATGCAGATGCTTAAATATCTGTATGGTACTAATTAGAACCCCAGTATGTTTATATTAGGAAAATAGTATGAAATAATACTGTAATATATTAAGTAACATTTGAAAAAAAATTGTAAACTTTTACTTATCCTCTTAAAGCAGACCCATAAATAAACATAATAAAACATATCTATTCTGTTTCCATTGTGCTACATAAAATTTTAGGGCTTTGGAAGAGTGTATGCTTAGAATCAAGTAAACAGGGAGAAACCACTTAAGCTATTTTGACTGACAATAATTTAAGACAAAGGATTGTTATGTAAGTAATGAAAACCGAGGGTTGCTGAGAAATAGTAACTGCACAAGTAAGCTACAGTGCCTTTGGCCCAGCCAAGAAAGGAAAACTACTAAAACTACCCAGACTAGAAAACTAAGAGGAAATGCTTTTTAGGATTGCAGCTCAAACTTATAGACATTGGGGTGCTCCCTGGCTAGTTAGCATAAGTCTCTGTAAGTAGGAAGGATCCCATATAATGGAGTCACAGTCTTCTGTCAGAGACTGGGTACTAATATTTCAATGTCAGGGGCACAGTGAAGCTGATTCCGTAAATAATAAAAAATAAACTCAAGCTGGATCAACTACTTTTACTGAAAAGGAGAGTCCCTGTGGATAAGAACAAAACCTGAAGTTCTGTGAGCAGGCATGGTGATCTGCAGGAAGTAAGTGGGATAAGTGAGGCTTTTGAATCAAGTGGGAATAAGTTATTTTTCTTCCTCCAGTCTTTCTGGGTCACTATGCTCATCCCTCCATAAATACACAAGTTAAGAGGAAGTTAGTATGCACGTCGGACATATAGTTTGCAGTCCGAGACTCATAGCTGAGTACAGAAGTGTGGGTGGGGATGACTCTGAACAAAAATATCTTTGAAAACCAGGACAAATGCCAATATTTCTCTGATGATGCATCTGGTAAAAAAAAAGCCATCATTAAATGATTGTACTTAAGTTGAAACAGTAAAAGTAAACAATGACACTAATAGCTTAGGCTGTATTAAAAGTAAACAATTACAATATTTTAGGCAAATAAAAAGAAAATATTTAGCATCAAATGTTTTTATTGGATTTGAAAATAGATAGCAAATAATATTAAACTTTAATATATCCATAGTTACTTTTTTGCATAGGACTTACACATTTCAAAAATTGCAGCTATACCTTTTTTTTTAATAATTTTTTTATTAAGAAAAGAAGAAAAAATCATAAACAAAAAACAAGTTTCCACCTCCTCCCAGCCTCCCATTTCCCTCCCCCTCCTCCCATCCTTCTCCCCCTCCTCCCACCCTTCTACCCCTCCCCCCACTCCTCTCCCCCTCCCTCTCCAGTCCACAGAGCAGTCCAGGTTCCCTGCCCTGTGGTAAGTCCTAGGTCCTCCCCCCTCCGTCCATATCTAGGAAGGTGAACATCCAAACTGGCTAGGCTTCCACAAAGCCAGCACATTAAGTAGGATCAAAACCCCGTGCCATTGTCCTTGGCGTCTCATCAGCCCTCATTGTTCGCCATGTTCAGAGAGTCCGGTTTTATCCCATGCTTTTTCGGTCACAGTCCAGCTGGCCTTGGTGAGCTCCCAGTAGATCAGCTCCACTGTCTCAGTGGGTGGGTGCACGCCTCGTGGTCCCGACTTCTTTGCTCATGTTCTCCCTCCTTCTGCTCCTCATTGGGACCTTGGGAGCTCAGTTCAGTGCTCCAGTGTGGGTTTCTGTCTCTGTCTCCATCCATCACCAGATGAAGGTTCTATGATGATATGCAAGATATTCTTCAGTATTGCTCTCGGATAGGGTCATTTCAGGTTCCCAATCCTCAGCTACCCAAGGAACTAACTGGGAACCTCATGTTGGGCACTTGGGAGCCCCTCTAGGGTCAAATCTCTTGCTCACCCTAAAGTGGTTCCCTTAACTAAGAATTGTGGTTCCGTGCTCCCCTATCCACCTTTCCTTTATCCCAATTCTCCTGATTCCCCAAGTCCCCCCTCCTTCCCTTCTACCTTTTCTCTCCCCATCTCCCCTTACCCCCATCCCACCCCACCCCCAAGATCCTAATTTTCTCCCCGGCAATTGGGTCTACTTCCCTTAGCCAAGAGGATAACTATATGTTTTTCCTTGGGTTCACCTTCTTACTTAGCTTCTTTAGGTTCACCTATTGTAGACTCCGTGGCCCTAATTTATGGCTAGAAACCAATTATGAGCGAGTACATCCCATGTTCATCTTTTTGGGTCTGGGACACCTCACTCAGGATAGTGTTTTCTATTTCCATCCATTTGCATGCAAAATTCGAGAAGTCATTGTTTTTTACCGCAGCGTAGTACTCTAGCGTGTATATATTCCATACTTTCTTCATCCATTCTTCCATTGAAGGGCATCTAGGTTGTTTCCAGGTTCTGGCTATTACAAATAATACTGCTATGAACATAGTTGAACAAATGCTTTTGTCATATGATAGAGCATCTCTTGGGTATATTCCCAAGAGTGGTATTGCTGGGTCCAGGGGTAAGTTGATCCCGAATTTCCTGAGAAACCGAAACACTGACTTCCACAGTGGTTGCACAAGATGGCATTCCCACCAGCTATGGATGAGGGTACCCGTTCCTCCACAGCCTCTCCAGCAAAGGTTATCCTTGGTGTTTTTGACTTTAGCCATTCTGACAGGTGTAAGATGATATCTCAAAGTTGTTTTGATTTGCATTTCCCTGATTGCTAAGGAAGTTGAGCACGACTTTAAGTGTCTTTTGGCCATTTGAACTTCCTCTGCTGAGAATTCTCTGTTCAGTTCAGTGCCCCATTTTTTAATTGGGTTAATTAGCATTTTAAAGTCTAGTTTCTTGAGTTCTTTATATATTTTGGAGATCAGACCTTTGTCTGTTGTGGGGTTGGTGAAGATCTTCTCCCAATCAGTAGGTTGCCTTTGTGTCTTATTGACTATGTCCTTTGCTTTACAGAAGCTTCTCAGTTTAAGTAGGTCCCATTTATTCAATGTTGCCCTTAATGTCTGTGCTTCTGGGGTTATACATAGGAAGCGATCTCCTGTGCCCAGCTCCTGTAGGGTACTTCCCACTTTCTCTTCTATCAGGTTCAGTGTGTTCGGGCTGATATTGAGGTCTTTAATCCATTTGGACTTGAGTTTTGTGCACGGTGATAGATAAGGGTCTATTTTCATTCTTCTACAAGATGACATCCAGTTGTGCCAGCACCATTTGTTGAAGATGCTTTCTTTCTTCCATTTTATACTTTTAGCTCCTTTATCGAAAATCAGGTGTTCATAGGTTTGTGGGATAAAATCCGGGTCTTCTATACGATTCCATTGGTCGACTTCTCTGTTTTTATGCCAGTACCACACTGTTTTCATTACTGTAGCTCTGTAATAGAGTTTGAAGTCAGGGATGGTAATGCCTCCAGAAGATCCTTTATTGTATAGGATTGTTTTGGCTATCCTGGGTTTTTTGTTTTTCCATATAAAGTTGATTATTGTCCTCTCCAGATCTGTGAAGAATTTTGATGGGATCTTGATGGGGATTGCATTGAATCTATAAATAGCCTTTGGTAGAATTGCCATTTTTACTATGTTGATCCTCCCAATCCAAGAGCAAGGGAGGTCCATCCATTTTTTGGTATCCTCTTCAATTTCTTTCTTCAATGCCTTAAAGTTCTTGTCAAATAGATCTTTCACTTCCTTGGTTAGATTTACCCCAAGATATTTTATGCTGTTTTTGGCTATTGTGAATGGTGAAGCTTCTCTGATTTCCCTCTCTGCTTCCATATCCTTTGTGTATAAGAGGGCGACTGATTTTTTGGAGTTGATCTTGTATCCTGCCACATTACTAAAGCTGTTTATCAGCTGTAGGAGTTCTTTGGTGGAGTTTTTGGGGTCGCTTATGTACACTATCATATCATCTGCAAATAACGAAAGTTTAACTTCTTCCTTTCCAATTCGAATCCCCTTGATTCCATTATGTTGTCTTATTGCTATTGCTAGAACTTCAAGCACTATATTGAAGAGGTATGGGGAGAGTGGACAGCCTTGTCGTGTTCCTGAGTTAAGTGGGATGGCTTTGAGTTTCTCTCCGTTTAATTTGATGTTAGCTGTCGGCTTGCTGTATATAGCTTTTATTATATTTAGGTATGACCCTTGTATCCCTAATCTCTCCAAGACTTTTAACATAAATGGATGTTGAATTTTGTCAAATGCTTTTTCAGCATCTAATGAAATGATCATATGGTTTTTTTCTTTCAGTTTATTTATATGCTGGATTACATTGATAGATTTTCGTATGTTGAACCAGCCCTGCATCTCAGGAATGAAGCCTACTTGATCATAATGGATAATTTTTCGGATGTGTTCTTGGATTCGATTTGCCAGTATTTTGTTGAGGATTTTTGCGTCGATATTCATGAGTGAGATTGGCCTGTAGTTCTCTTTCCTGGTTGAGTCTTTGAGTGGTTTTGGTATCAGAGTAATTGTGGCTTCATAAAAGGAGTTTGGTAATGACCCTTCTGTTTCTATCTTGTGGAATACATTAAGGAGTATAGGTATTAGATCTTCTTGGAAGATCTGGTAGAATTCCGCATTGAAACCATCTGGTCCTGGGCTTTTTTTGGTAGGGAGGTTTTTGATAACCTCTTCTAATTCTTCGCGACAAACAGGTCTATTTAGATTGTTCACCAGGTCCTGATTTAACTTTGGTATATGATATTTATCTAAAAAAGTATCCATTTCCTTTACATTTTCCAATTTTGTGGCATATAGGCTTTTGTAGTAAGATCTAATGATTCTCTGAATTTCTTCTGTGTCTGTGGTTATGTCCCCCTTTTCATTTCTGATCTTATTAATTTGCAAATTCTCTCTCTGCCGTTTGATTAGCTTGGATAGTGGTTTGTCAATCTTGTTGATTTTCTCCAGGAACCAGCTTTTTGTTTCATTGATTTTTTGTATTGTTTTCTGTGTTTCTATTTTGTTGATTTCAGCCCTCATTTTGATTATTTCCAGTCTTCTACTCCTCCTAGGTGAGTCTGCTTCTTTTTTTTCTAGAGCTTTCAGGTGGGCTGTTAAGTTTCCAATGTGAGCTTTCTCTGTTTTCTTTAAGTGGGCACTTAGTGCTATGAACTTTCCTCTTAGGACTGCTTTCATAGTGTCCCATAAGTTTGAGTATGTTGTTTCTTTATTTTCATTGAATTCCAGGAAGACTTTAATTTCTTTCTTTATTTCTTCCTTAATCCAGCTATGGTTCAATAGTTGACTGTTCAGTTTCCATGACTTTGTATGCTTTCTGGGGGTAGCATTATTGTTGAATTCTAACTTTAATCCATGGTGATCTGATAAGACACAGGTGGTTACTAATATTTTTTTGTAACTGTGGATGTTTGCTTTGTTACCGACTATGTGGTCGATTTTCGAGAAGGTTCCATGAGCTGCAGAGAAGAAGGTATATTCTTTCCTATTTGGATGGAATGTTCTATAGATGTCTGTTAAGTCCATTTGATTCATTACCTCCACTAATTCTCTTATTTCTCTGTTAGGTTCCTGTCTGATTGACCTGTCCATTGGTGAGAGAGGAGTGTTGAAGTCTCCTACTATTAGTGTGTGCGGTTTGATGGCTGCCTTGAATTTTAGCAATGTTTCTTTTATGTACGTGGGTGCTTTTATATTAGGGGCATAGATGTTCAGGATTGAGACTTCATCCTGATGAACTGTTCCTGTTATGAGTATAAAATGCCCCTCTCCATCTCTTCTGATTGATTTAAGTTTAAAGTCAACTTTGTTAGAGATTAGTATGGCCACACCTGCCTGTTTCTTAGGTCCATTTGCTTGATAGGCCTTTTCCCAGCCCTTTACTCTGAGTAGGTGCCTGTCTTTGTGGTTGAGGTGTGTTTCTTGTAAACAGCAGAATGTTGGATCCTGTTTTCTTATCCAATCTCTTAGCCTGTGCCTTTTTATAGGTGAGTTGAGTCCATTGACATTAAGTGATATTAATGACCAGTGGTTGTTAACTCCGGTCATTTTTTTTTAGTCGTAGAGTTTGTGTGTTTCCCTTCTTTGTTTTGTGTTGGTGAAGGGTCTCTAGATGTCTGAGTTATTGTGGTCATTGTTGGACTCCTTGGTTAGTGATTTTCCTTCAATTACTTTCTGTAAGGCTGGATTTGTGGCTGCGTATTGTTTAAATTTGTGTTTATCCTGGAAAATTTTATTTTCTCCATTTATAGTGAATGAAAGCTTGGCTGGGTATAGTAATCTGGGCTTGCACCCATGGTCTCTCAGTTTCTGCAGTACATCTATCCAGGACCTTCTGGCTTTCATGGTTTCCATGGAGAAGTCAGGTGTAAGTCTGATAGGTTTACCTTTATAAGTAATTTGTCCTTTTTCCTTTGCAGCTCTTAATATTCTTTCCTTATTCTGTTTTGATAATTATATGGCGAGGGGATGTTTTTTTTTTTGATCCAGCCTATTCAGTGTTCTGTATGCTTCTTGCACCTTCATAGGAAAATCTTTCCTTAGGTTGGGAAAGTTTTCTTCTATAATTTTATTAAATAGATTTTCTGGACCATTGAGCTGCCCTTCTTCTCCTTCTTCTACTCCTATTATTCTTAGGTTTGGTCTTTTTATTGTGTCTCATATTTCCTGAATGTTTTGTGATGAGAGTTTGTTGGACTTGCTGTTTTCTTTGATCAGTGTGTTTATTTTCTCTATGGTATCTTCAGAATCCGAGAGTCTTTCTTCTATCTCTTGTATTCTGCTGGTTATGCTTGTTTCTGTAGTCTCTATTCGTTTACCTAGATTTTCCATGTCCAGACGGCCCTCTGTTTGTGTTTTCTTCTTTGCCTCCATTTCAGTTTTCAGGTCTTGAACTGTTTCCATTATCTGTTTGATTGTTTTTCCTTGGTTTTCTAGGGTATCATTCACTGATTTATTCAATTCTTCAAACTTTCTGTTATATTTCTCATCCATTTCTATAAGGGCGTTTTTTACATGCTGTTTAAGGGTGTCAATCACTTTCATGAAGTCAATCTTTTCTCCTTCCTCTTGATTAAGGGGTTCTTGTCCTCCCATTGTGAGGTCGCTTGTTTCTGGTAGCTTCATGTTGCTTTTCAGCTTGTTGGGCGAATTCTTGCCTTGACGTCGGCCCATCTCTTCTTCCAAATGCTCCCTATGGATCTTCTTTTACCGGATTAGGTCTCCTTGCCTACCAAACGCTGTCTCTCCCCAATGTTGGCTCTCCCAATGCTGGGTCTCTTCTCCAGTGATGTTCCTGGGGGGACTCTGCGTTCGTGTTTCTCCACTTGGCGTTCCCCTTGCAGCTATACCTTAAAGGAGCATATTTAAAGATGCAGATAATAACAAAACACCTAGCCATTATTTCCCCTTATTGATTATTTATATTCCATAGAATCTACTTTGTGGTGTATTTAAGTTATTTATAAGTGTTAAAGATATTTTTCTGAAGATAAATGACATTTATTTGTAAATGATATTTGTTATTTTCCTAAGAGCAATAGAATGAATATGATACTTCAAATTCGAAGATGTCAAAGATGTACTAGATTTATTTAAATGTCTAATTTATTCATAAGTGGAATTTGAAAAAGTACTTCTGTTCTCTTCACAAAAACAGAACTGGTTAAGAACACTTGAAGAAGTATTTGGAATTGCTTTGCACATATATTCTAGGACCATAGGAAAGGAATTGAGCTAAAATTCCTTTAGTTGGATTACATTATTTAGAATTAGATTCAAAAAAGATTTTTTATTAAATGCACAGTATCTAATTGTCACCATTAGTCCATACAAATAAATTATGTCAGGTACAGACATCTCCATTATTTGGGGGGGGTGGGTATAGAGTTTATTTAGTGGCTTATGGAGGGGGAAGGAAAGAAGACAAGGAAGGAAGGGGTGGAGGAGTGGGGGAGAAGGGAGAGAGAGGCAGAAGCTGCCTCTCCAGAGGAAGGGCAGACAGAGAGACTGCATCTCCATTCTTAAAGATACTTATTCTAATATATTTTGCCAATTCCTTTTACACTTTCTTCTTTATTCCCATTCATATTCATAAGTAATTCACCCTCATGAGTGAATTGGGATTTTTATTATTTACTTTATTGTATTGGAATGTTGGATTTAAAGAATTCTTATTCTATTTAATTCAGCCATCTTTCACTCAGATCCTACTCTTGAAGAGCTAGTCTTTAGTTAGAAGATGACTTGAATGGGAAAAATTATATTGAGAAGCAGCTACAAGACTAGGTAATGGATCCTTCTTTACAGGAATAGGGAAGGGACAATCTTCACTTGGCTGGTGATAGATTGCAATTGATAATTATACTGAATATTGCCTTGAGAATGAAAAAAATGCATGTCATGATGGGTTCACCAAGTCATACATGTCTATCTCTTCTAAAAATGTGCATCTATACTTTCTGTATGCAGGCAGTCTGGTAAATTCTCAGTAGACTAGCTAAGCTGAAAAAAGACATATTTACCATCTAGAAGCTTTTAGTATCTTGGATAATAAAAAAGCATCATCTAGAATCAAGTCAACCAGTTGTGCACAGTAACACAGAAGTTTGGAGTGGCTGGAATGCAGATATTCAGAAACTTGTAATTAGTGATCATTTAGAGAAGAATCAAGAAAGTACTGGGGAATAGATGTATAGACAGATGATAGATACATACATGCATACATAAATACATATATACATAGATGGTAGGTAAGTAGAGAGATAGGCATCACAGATATTTTATTTTAAAAATATGATTCATTGATAATTTGTGAGGTGGAATGTGCATGTTGGTAGGAATAGATATATATGTGATTCTATTATAAATCTAGGGTCTCTTCATTAAGAAAGCAAAGAATGCCTGAACAGCGAATATTGGAATATATGTAAGAATATTAAGGATTTGTTTTCTTCTTTCAGTAAACATTGAAATAAAACCCTTTCAGAATTAAGTGATGGGATAACATGATAACTTGAAAGAGGAGTTAGCATCTAAAAATCTTGTTTTCCTGGTAAACATTATTTTCATGGTGCCACAACCCTTGTCTGTCCTGTTGAGGCTGAAACAGACTCACATCAGAAATTTATCTGTCCAAAATGAAGTAAAATAAAAACATCAAATTTCTTAAAGTTCATTATTAATGTGGTGCACATAAATGTATAATAAATTAAAATGTACTAAAGGTGCTTTAGAGTATATGATTAATTCAATAATATTTATTGAATGAACCACTATCAGTGCTAGTACCTGATGTTAACAAAGGTAAATATTCAGTTACAAAGGTGGTTTGTAGGTTTGGAAGCTAAGAAAATAATAATTATTTGTTGGCAATAGGACGGAGACAGCAGGGTGCGAGGGTGCAGAAAACACAGTCAAACGGATAAGTGAAGATCATAAGCTACAATAAGGATCTGATAGTCCATATACAAATGCTTCTAATACTTACAGGACCAGAAACATCACTGTCCTCATGACTAATGTAAACCACTTCTACATGAATGCTTTTCTGATTATCCAGTATTTATCTGCTTATGAGAGATACAGAGAGAATAGATGTGAAGTATGCAAGAAGACAACGTGCTACACATGGTGAATATGACATGAAAGATTGACTCAGGCAATATTTATGTGCTTTTCCTTTTATTGAAAATATTTTTTCACATAATATGTCCAGATTACAATTTTCACTCTTAATTCTCCAAGTTTCTCCCCACCTCCCTTCCCATCTGTATCCACTCCTTTTCTGTCTCTAGTTAGAAAACAGATTTCTAAGGGATAAAAATAAAATAAGCTAAAACAAAAATGAAGACATAAGAATTGGAAAAAACAAAAAAAAAGGAAAATGCCCAAGACAAGGCATAAGAAACAGAGACCTGCTGGATCGCACATCCAGGACTAAACTGGAAGTCATAACATATATCGAAGGACCTGGTACAGACCTGTGCATGCTACTCAGTCTCTGTGAGATCATGTATGCTTAGATCATGCTCATTTAAAGGGCCTTGTTCTCTTGGTATCCTCCATCCCATGTTTCTCTTCCACTCTTTCTGCCTCCTCTTCTGTAGAGTTCTCTGAACTTGAGGAGAGAGATTTGATGGAGCCATTAAGTTAATAGCTGTGTGTTTCAAGATCCCTCAATCTGTATAATATCTCACTGTGGGTCTCTATATTTTTTCCCATCTATGGAAGGAAAAGATTTCTCTCATGATGGAATAATAAGACATCGATCTATGAGTATAGCAGAATGTCATTAGAAGTCCTATTACTGTTTTTTTTTTTTTAGAACAGTATCATTTGGTTTTACCATAGGTCCCTGGGCTATCTAGTCTCAGGTTTTTGATCACCCAAGCAGTGTCAAGACTGAAGTACATCTCATAGACCTTAAATCAAATCAGATATTAGTTGGTTACTCCCACTAGTGTTATGTACTAGCATATGTTGCAAGAATATCTACCATTGTAAATCAAAGGGATTGCATAGTTTGGTGTTTGCATTTCTCCTTCTGCAGAGTGCAGAGTTCATTTGTTCATTCCTGTACCTATGTTCTAAAACATAGGGTGAAGGCTCTCTACAGGCACCAACTCGACTTCTCATGTTCAATGCCTTGTATAGGTGTTGTCTTCAACAATGGGGTCTTCCTGTCAGTTTGTGGAGAACAACCCATAGTCTTTGAAACAGCCTGAGTTGTTTGTGGGTTTCCCAGGAACCAAATTAGCCAACAACTCAATTCGATGAAACCCAATTCTTGTGCTGAAAGCTTCATTTGGTGACAAGAGATAGCCAGTTGGTGGGCTCTTTCTCTTTCATTGTTTGGCAATTTCATTAGAGCACTCTCATATATGAATATATATTAGAAAGTTTCTACTCTCTTAAGTTTTCATACTATGTTTCAAACAGTTCTTAATTTTAGCTCTTTCCCTGTATTCCTTCCCTCACCTCACTCTTCCCTCCCACTCTCCATCTGATTCTCTCTTTCTAATTTCTTCTCTGAATCCATTGATAACTGCCTATTGTATTTCCCTTTCCTAGGAAAATCTAACTGACCTTCTCCATTCACTTTATCCCTGGGCTCTGCGGTTCTATAGACTGTTGGTTATCATTTACTCAACAGCTTTTATCTCCATGTAAGCAAATGAATATTGTATTTATCTTTCTGGATCTGAGTTACCTCATTCAGGTTTTTTTTTTTTCTAGTTCCATCCATTTACCTTGGAAATTCACTTTTTAAATATACCATATTTTATCTATTCATCTGTTTAGGGACATCTAGGTTGTTTCCAGTTTATGACTACAATGAATAGAACAACAATGAACCTGGTTGAACAAGTGTCTCTGTGGTTGGATGAAACATTGTTTGGGTAATGCTGAGTATACCTGAATCTTGAGAAAGATTCATGACAATCTTTCTGAGGAACTGCCAGACTGTTTTCCATAGTGACTGTGGAAGTTTTCACTCTCACCAGCAATGGATGAGAGTTCTCATTACTCCACATCTTAGCTAGCTTGGACTGTTATTTGATTGATCTTAGCCAGCCTGGTGAGTGTAAGATGAAATTTCAAAATACTTCTGACTTTCATTTCCCTAGTCACTAAAGATGTTAAACATTTCTTTAAGTACTATCTATTTGGGTTTTCTCTTTTGAGAATTCTCTGTTTAGATTTGTACCACATTTTAAATGGAGTGATTTGTTTTCATGATATCTAGTTTTTTGAGTTATTTATGTATTTTATATATTATCCTTATAGTGGATGTGGAGTTGATAGCAATTTCTCATTTTGTAGGCTGCCACTTTGTCTGAATTATGGCATCTTTATTCTATACTGAAGCTTTTGAGTTTCATGTGATCCCATTTATTAATTGTTGGTCTTAGTGGCTATGCTAATGGTGTTCTGTTTAGAAAGTCTTTTTATGTATCAGTGAGTTCAAGGCTATTTCCCCACTTTCTCTTCTGGCAGGTTTAGTGTATCTGGTTTTATGTTGAGGTCTTTGCAGCATTTGCAATTGAGTTTTGAGAAGGGCAGAAAGTATGAATCTATTTGGTTTCTTTTGCAAGTAGACATCCAGTTTGTCCAGCACCATTTGTTGAAAATGTTCTCTTTTCCAGTTTACTAGAATTTTTTTAAAGTAATGAATAGACAGATATCCCAAGCTTGTTTGGTTCTATAATAGTATGTTACTAATTTGTTAACTCAATAGTTTCTGATAGTAATCATACCTACACATTATAGCACTTGTGGGTTCTAATATTTTGTTGAAATTAAAAATTCATTTAATCAGTTTAATATTACACTATTACAAAACCTAACCTGACCAATATACCTATGTCCTATTATTCCAATAATTTATTCCTTGCTACTTATAGTGTATTGTTACTAAATGTGCTATAAAGTTTAAATGCCTAATTCAATCAAACCCAAATATATGCTAATCATGTCACATATTCATGATGTATTCTATTTAGCTGTATATAAGTAAAGTTAGCTTGTTTAACACCCAGTCAACTGAAGTACTATGAATTCACTCAGGAAAATACCATGTTTTGCTTTGGTCAAAAGTATTAAATTGCTGCTACTTCTGAGATTCTTGGTTGAAAATTAGGGTGAGGAATAAAACAAATGCCTTAAGAAATATTTAGAAGTCAGGACTGTTTATAGTAATAAAGTATGTTATTCCTTATTTATGGGGTCTCACAGATTATTTATTTATGCACCAGCATTTATAAATACAGGTAGAAATCTTATATTTAATGTTTGAATTTGTGCATAAAACCATAATCATTGAAATATCTATGGGGTGCCATATGAGATTTGAATAATTGTGTATAATGTATGATTTGTAAATTAGGGAAATACATAGCCCTTTAAACATATATCATTTGTTTATGTTAAAAGTTTTCAAAACTATTTCTTCTAACTTTTTAGGGAAAGTAACTGGGGAATTTCTATGTCTAGTACTATAATGAATAAGAAGTACTATAACAATCTTGCGATATAAAATACAGTTCTGCTGAAAAACGTTTACATTTAAAATTTGTAGAGAAAACCTGAGTCTATTTAGACAAGAAACAGGCAAGATGACATTTAGATTTCGGGTCATCTCTGTGCTTCATAGATATCTTACTGTACTCAGGAAATATACAAATGACACTAACCAAGGTAAAACTATAGACAATTTCTATGGAGAATCAGATTTTAAAAGTATCGAGGAGAAAGTAGTATGGTTGTTAAGTAAACAGTTTTAAATGGATGGCGTGTCCCAATACAGGAATGGGATTGCAGAAACAGGAAGAAGAACTTAGTTGCCTTAGTAAAAGTCCTGAAGCATGCATGGGAAATATTGTAACATATGTGCATGTGTGTATGCATTCATGTGTGGGAGTGTGGGAAACATTGTAGTGTGTGTGTGTGTGTGTGTGTGTGTGTGTGTGTGTGTGTGTGCCTGTTTGTGTTTAGGGTCATCCAAAAGAAGTATAATACCCTTACGATTAGCAGTAAGAGGGACCTTATTTTCTAGGTTGCATTCTTTTGCGGTTCATCTGAAGAGGAGAATTCACATATTCTATAAAATTGATTTAAAAGGGGCAGTCCCAGGAATGGCAGATGAAGTACAACAGGAATGGAGAAGATATGTAAGAGGCAGTTGTAGGCACATTCCTAGTCTGAGACCAGTTCCACAGTAATAGCCTAAAACATACTTCAGAATTTGTAACAGCCTAAAGTAGAAGGGCTGGGCTATCCTCTTCCCTCACAGAGTAGTCAATCATTAGTTTAAGACTACTCTAAGATGACATAAACTGCAACACATTTTCAGATTGCTGCTTCTGGGACACAAGAGATTTAAAAGCCTGAACATAGGCATCCAAAATGGTGCAGGTGTAAACGATTAAAAGTACATCTCGCCAAAAGCTAGAAGGATGGGCAAACTGAATGACACTGGAATTTTAGGGGACTTACATGGAAGTCCTGTAGTTTTTTGTTGTTCTTTTTTCACTATAACCTCCAAATTACTATGCCACTAGTTACAAAATTATACTGACTCCAGGTTGAAGAGTTATCTGAAAAACCCACTATATTTTAAAGATTTATTTTTGCTTTGTGCATATGCATGTTTGCCATGTATATTCATGGGAGTGCATAGGCTAGAAGTGGGTGGTAGACACCCTGGAGCTGGAGGGAGAGTTACTGGTGGTTGTGAACCACCAGACATAGAGGCTGGGAACTGAACACGGGTACCCAGGAAGTACTGAACTCAGGTTCTCTGGAAGAGGAGTAAGTACATATTAAACATGGCATCATTTCTCTCTCCATGAAACAGCTAACTTTAAATTATCACTAAATATACTGTAACTAGAACTGTGGGAAAATAGTATAAATGCTACACATTCAAAAATACAGCTTTGTTAAAGATACTATTTGCTAATTTCTTAGTTTCCTTGTTTTTCCAAGTCTACATTTTTATGTGACCAAATACCTAACAACTAGTGGTTTTAACTACCTCTGGAGATGAGATTTAAATGGGAAGCACAGAGGTTTTAAATTTAGAATTTCTTCCAGTTTGAAATATTAATCCGTTTGACTTTTCACAACAAGAAATGTTTGAAATGCTTGCAGGGTGAGTTTTATAATGACATTTCTGTGCTTACATCTAGTTTTACCTCTTAATGCTGATTCTACAAGAACAATTGCTAGAGGGAAAAAGGAGGTTGTGTTTAGACAATATCATATCCGCTGGCCTCCCCTTGTATCTCTTAATTGTGGCTTTGTGACATTGTGCATATCTTATTATTTGGTTTGAATTGGCAATGCTATTGATTGTAGGTCATATTTCAGAAACTACCTTTTATCTTAAAGCTTAAATGTATGTAGAGATGCCTGTGTGCTCTGAAGGATTGCTCTTACAAGACATAGATATTGATTTCTATTTGAGTAATTTCATATGCTTTATGTTGATAGGATGTACATAGGTCGTTGGAATGTTCACAGTCTTTGGCAAATGTGTTTGTAGATATCTATAAGGAAGTCAATACATGTACTTGATGGTTGTGACAATGACAGGGTTTATAATAGAAAACACCAGGTGTTTTAAGGTCTTGACAGAAAGCAGCTGACCTCAGTTGCTCATACGAAGAGCTCTATTGAAGAAGGACACTTAAAAGAAATCCCACACTGGCTCAGAATTGAGTATAATAGAGGGTTATTTATTTAGGAGTAGACTCACAGATCACAATCCTCTGCTGGAACGGGGAACAGCAACCAAATCTCGCAGCCAGAAAAGAGGCCAGACATGTGCTTTACATTGGCATAAATAGTATAAAATGCCATGCCCAAGTGGGCAGGTAACTTAAAGGCTACTGGTGGTAGGAATTCCTACAGCACTTTATTAGGTAGGTTATGATATTATGGTATCACCAGTACAATGGGGTCCCAAATGGGGTAGAAAGAATAAGTATTTCCATCCAGAGAAACCAAGAAAATCCCTTGCTTTTGTAGGTGGTGGGTGATCTAAATGTAATGTGTGGCTTTTTTGTACACTTATATGTGGCTAGGTTACCATATATTAACATTCAGTAGGGTGTTGATAAGAAGTAGGACCTGGGTATCAGAGAGGGGAGTGCAGTGATATTTCATTTGTATTTTAATAAATAAAAATTGCCTGAAGAACAGAATGCAAAACAGTCACAATAGTCAGTCATACAGGCCAGGCAGTGGTGGCACACACATTTATTTAATCCCAGCAGCCACGCTAGTTAGTCATAGAAGCTGGACGGTGGTGGTGAATGCCTTTAATCCCAGCACTAGCGAGAAACATAAGGCAGGATGAGAGAGGAACTCGCTCTCTTTCAGTCTGAAAATTTCATAGAAGCAAGAGCTCTCTGATGACTTAGCTGCTTTGCTTTTCTGACCTCCAAGTTTAACCCAAAATATCTGTCTCTGGATTGCTATTATTCATGCTACAGGGGAGGTTGAGGTTACATTTCCTGCCCTACTGGAGGCCTGTGTCCTCTAACAGGCACAATTGCTAGTGCCCTCAGTCATAAGGGAAGGCCTGCAAAGTGGCATAGCCTGATTTGTGAGGAAGCAGCTGTGACATTTACAGGGTAACACAGAAATGATGCTGAAATCAAAGGCGATGATTTTGGACTATCAATGTGGAGGCTAAGCCAAAGAGGCAAATGAACTAGAAAATGTATATTAAACATAATTAAAAGGAAATAATTGTGCTGGCAGTGGTGACACATTCCTGTAATCTCAGCACTAGGCAGATGCAGAAAGGAGAAACACAAGTGAGGCCAGCCTGGCCTACAAACTCAGTTCTAGGACAGCCTGAGGGAGAAAGAGAGGCCATGCCTTACACAACAACAAGCACACAACCAAAAAGAGTCCCAAGTTCAAATACTTAGAATAGTTCAGATGAAATCTATTTATAGTGTGCCAGAAAGACGGATTAGTGGGTAAAGAAGTTTCCTGTCAAGCTTGACAACTGGAATTTGATACCTGTAACACACCTGGTAGAAGGAGAAAACATAGGCCTAAAAATTGTCCTGTAATTGGCAAAGGTGGTCTTTGGCATGTGAGCATACATCATGAAACATACACACACATACACACACACGCACACACATACATACATACACAGAGAGACAGAGAGAGAGAACGAATATACCAACAGACACAAAATGAATGAGTGTAATAAGAATACAATATTTTTGAAAGGCATGTGCAAAAAAAAGACATTTAAAAAGTATACAAGAAAGAACATTGATTTACAAAATATATGCATTTCCTAAAGTATCAAGAAACCAATACTTTTCTAGGTTTTACGACTATATTAACCAAAGAAAATTATTAATGGGCTTTTAATTAGGGTTTGAAAAAGACCCATTCATTTTTCAGATTGCTTTGATTAGTTTTTTATTTAATTAATTTATTTATTTTACACCCCAACAGCAGTTTCCTGGCCCTCTTCTCCTATCATTCTTTCCCCCACATCAGGCCCTTCCCCCCATCCACTCCTCCTTTCTTTCTGTTCACAAAGGGGTAGACCTCCCATGGCTGTCAGCAAAGGATGGTATATCAAGTTGCACACTGCTTTGATTAGTCTTAAAGGAATTGTAGGCCATAACCTATACATGCATTCACTTGTTCATGTGTTCATTTGCCAACTTTTCTATCCCTGAGTTAACTCTTCATGTTCTATGTTCTTCCCTTGGTCTAGCCCCCAATCCAAGTGGTACAAGTAGTAGAAAAACTGTGAGAAAGAAGCACAAACATATCCCCCAAGACCTGAAGGTAGTGAAAAACTACTATGCAAGAACTTTCGTGGCAGCTTATTAAATTACAAACAGGACTATTTTTAAAAAATAATCAAGCCGGGCGATGGTGGCACACGCCTTTAATCCCAGCACTCGGGAGGCAGAGGCAGGCAGATCTCTGTGAGTTCGAGACCAGCCTAGTCTACAGAGCTAGTTCCAGGACAGGCTCCAAAACCACAGAGAAACGCTGTATCAAAAAAAAAAAAATAAATAAAAACCATAAATAAATATATAAATAAAATAAAATAAATTATCAAATAGTCTAGATTGGTAACAGTATGTGACATAAAATTAGGATGTTCTAGTATATAATTCATAGTATCAATTATATTCATGAAAATTGCTAAAACACTCCCGTATTATTCCATTGTTTATCAAGTAAATGATAAACATTTTAGTAAAGGTTTCCTTTGTTTGTGTTCTTCTAATACTGCCAGTATTTTATATTTCATTTTGATTACTTTTGTTAAGACAGGCTCTAGTGGAGCCCAAACAGGCCTTGAATGTCTCATCTTTCTGTTTTTGTCTTCCATGGTCTGGGGTTACAAGTTTATGGCACAGACACCCGACTTTTCAAAATTTCTGAAATGGTTTTTCTACAATAGAAATAGAAATTTTGGTGTCTATCAAGAAGTAACCAACTATTAAGATAAATACTGATCATACTGCATATGAAAACTTTATCTTTCCAATTGAATATAAAAATTATTTTGAAATTTTTAATTTTATTTTGCATAATGTATTTAAGAAAACATTTTCTATAATTTCGTAAAAAATACTATATTTACATCATTTCTACCCTACCCACTCTGCACTGCAACTCCTACCATGTCACCCTAATTCCTCTCAAATTCATGAAGAGAGTTCATGTGTGTATGTGTGTATGAAAGATTTTTTAAACACATATATGAGAGTTGCAATCCAAGGTGGTCATCTATAAGTCTATAGGTTTATTTTAGCATATACTTAGAAAAGAAAGCAGAAACAAAGAGCCCAATAGGGCTACAGGAATTTCAAATGTTACTAAGTAGAGACTGAGTTCTGAAAGTAAGGGTAGTTTGTAAAATAGAAACATACATGGACCACAATAAGACAGGGAACCAGAAATAAGAAAGAAAAAAAAATATCAAGGTCTTAGTCAAGACAAATAGGATTTAGGCTGCATCTCTCTCTTTTAGAAAGATAAATGTGTACTTTTTTATATTTTTGAGATTTATTTATTTATTGTGTGCATTGATATTTTATTAGAATAGATGTATGAGCATCACATCTGTATCCACTGTTCTGGAGGAACTGGCCAGAACTGGGCATTGGATCCTCTGGTACTGAAGTTACAGAAAGCTGTAAGCCACATTGTGAATGCTGGGAATCAAATTTGCATCCTCTGGAAGATCAGCCTATAATTTTAATCACTGAACTATCTCTCCTGCCTATATAATTGTAAGTTTTGTGTTGTTACATGAAGAAAATGATGCTATGTTAAGTGGCTTAAGACAGCACTTTGTTTTAGGGTTCCCAAGATGCGTACTCGGAGAATCACACAGAGAAGGCACAGGCTATTCCTAGTGATCTAACCTTTGCTTACATCTACTTTCAAATGTTTTGATTTCTGCTAGTGCTGAGGACAGTCATCCAAATTATGCATTGCTCTTTTTGTTCCTTTTTTTTTTTAACATAGAATCTTACTATGTAGCTCAGGCTGTCCTCAAACTCACCATCCTCATGCTCACAGCCTCTGGAGTGCAAGAATTATAGGTGTGTAGCACCATGCGTCTATAGGTTTGACCTCTTGATGGAGGTGTTGTTAGTGCATTCTGTGGGTAACTCTTGCCCATGGTAGTTATTGCAAGTAATTTTCTCCTACTATCATTTTCTCCATGGGTATTAAACAATCCACATCTTTAAGGAAGGAAAAATGCCAGTGAGTTTAACTGTTAGGGCAGAATAAGGAAGGCCTTGGCTTAGGTAAGCTGAGAAGAGGAGCTTACAGTGTCAGAAAGGAAGACAGATATATATTGGAAGAATACAGCTGATGGGAGACAGAAATGAAAGCCCAGACTAATCATTTCTTTATATGCCTTTTGTAAGTATAAACTCCATATCAAGTAGGAATTCCAGAAAACAACTAAATAGAGCATCTTAAATTTGTTTCCTGTAAAAATTATCCCTATTATAATTGTGTACTCTCAACAATGACTAAACAATGTTTTAAGAAAAAGACATAATGATTTTTTTAAATGTGTTTTTAAAAGATTTTTTTTGTGTGAAAATTAACTATGACTGCCCTTAGAAATGATGAGAGGACTAAGAGAGTTCAGCTTAACTTGTGGTGGTCTGTTGTTCAGCAAGGGCAGCAGCAACTGAAATTTTGTGATTAACAAAATTATCAAATTCCACTGCAGTTCCAACATTGATCAAAGTCTACAATTTAGCTACATTCTCAAATACATCCTGTGCAAATGAAGTGGAAGAAATTCTGACTGAAGAAATGTTTTTGCATTCATTATAAAACTATCACGGGTCATATAATGTTCTTGTTACTTAATTTTACGTTGGAAAAAAATCTCCATGATACATTGATTTCATATGTAAGAATAAGTAAAGTATTTGATATTTTGTCTTGCTGATAGACAATTTTGCTTTCTTTTAATATGTACTGTTCAAAAGAATAGATATCTGGGGTATTGATAGGTGTTATCTCAAAGTTAGATGGTCACATATTTTCCCTTTTTATATTCTCATTTTTCCAGTCAAAAATTTCCACTTTCTCCCATTCTTCCATTCCCCTACTGCTCCTCCCCTCAACCTCCTCCCTCCCCATCCAGTCTTAAGAGAGGGCAGGGTACCCTGCCCTATGGGAAGTCCAAGGCCCTTCCCCCTCCATCAAGGCTTAGGGAGGTGTGCATCCAAAGAGAATAGGGTCCCAAAAAGCTAGTACCTGCAGTAGAAATATGTCCCAGTGCCATTATTAATGCTTCTCTGTCAGCCCCCATTGTCAGCCACATTCAGAGAGTTCGATTTGATCATATGCTTGTTTATTCCCAGTCCAGCTGGATTTGGTGAACTCCCATTAGTTCAGGCACACCATCTCAGTGGGTGGACCAACCCCTCGCTGTCCTGACTTCCTTGCTCATCTTCTCCCTCCTTCTGTTCTTTAACTGGACCTTGGGAGCTCAGTCCGTTGCTCTGATGTGAGTCTCTATCTCTGTCTCCATCCATTGCCGGACAAAGGTTCTATGGTGATATTCGAAATATTCATCAGTGTGACTGGGAGACAAGGCCAGTTCAGGCACCCTCTCCTCTGCTGTCCAACGACCTAGCAGGGGACATCCCCATGGACACCTGGTATCCCCTCTAGAGTCAAGTCTCTTGCCAACCCTAAAATGGTTTCCTTAATGAAGATATCTTTTTCCCTGCTCCCATATCTGCCCTTCCTCCATCTCAACCCTCCCATTCCTCCAAGCTCTCCCCAATCCTTCCCTTCTCCCCTCTCTCCCCCATTTTCCCCTTTCCCCACCCCATCCCAACCCCTATGCTCCCAACTATTACCCAGCGATCTTGTACTGAACTGAACAGAGAATTCTCAACAGAAGAAGTTCAAATGGCCAAAAGATACTTAAGGTCATGCTCAACCTCCTTAGCAATCAGGGAAATGCAAATCAAGACAACTTTGAGATACCATCTTATACCTGTTAGAATGGCTAAAATCAAAAACACCAATGATCACCTATGCTGGAGAGGATGTGGAGTAAGGGGGACACTCATCCATTGCTGGTGGGAATGCAAACTTGTGCAAACACTTTGGAAATCAGTGTGGCTGTCTCTTTGAAAATTGAGAGTAAACCTACCTCAGGATCCAGCAATGCCACTCTTGGGAATATACCCAAAAGATGCCCAATCATACTACAAAAGCATTTGTTCAACTATGTTCATAGCAGCATTATTTGAAATAGCCAGAACCTTGGAAACAACCTAGATGCCCCTCAATGGAAGAATGGATAAAGTTTGGAACATATACACATTAGAGTACTACTCAGCAGTAAAAAAGAATGATGTCTTAAATTTTGCATGCAAATGGATGGAACTAGAAAACACTATCCTGAGTGAGATAACCCAGACCCAAAAAGATGAATATCATATGTACTCACTCATTAGTGGACTCTAGCCATAAACAAAGGACATTGAGCCTATAGTTCACAAGCCAAGAGAAACCAAATAATAAGGTGAACCCAAAGAAAAACATATATAGATTTTCCTGGAAATTGGAAGCAGACATGGTCACACCTTTTCAAAAGAGTGGTTACTGTTTTTCTCTATTAGTAAAATGATAGACTTTACTAAATTTTATCAAAAAATCCTTAAATAGTAGAATATTTAGTATTTTTCTGTGAATATTGAAAATGCTTATAAGCAAAAATTTATATTTTTATATAATATTTTCCTTTTGTAATACATACTTGGGACCTTAAAAGCAATGATAGTTGCTGAGGGAAAGGCATCCCCAGTCCTTCATACTCCCTGAGGGTTGCTAGGCAATTAGAAGCTACCGAGGTTGGGGAGACATTTTCTTCTTTTGTGTAGCCACTGGTTAGTTGCTGATGCTCTCTAAAGAATCATTCTCTCATGCTCATATAAGAAACCCTACTTAAACTCTTTAGGTGACCTAAAACAAAACAGATATGAATATAGAAGGGAAGCTATTTGAGAAGAGGAAGGGGGTAATTAGGAGTGAGGGTGACAAAGAAGGTTAAAAAGAAGGTGAATCTGATGAAATATGTGTGTAAAGATATCAAAATGAAGACCATTAAGTAAAATTAGCATATGTTAATAGAAATCTAGGAAAAGAAAAGAATGATGTTTCCCTAGCCCATGAAAATGGTGCAAGTCATCGTATCTTAGGGAAGGCAGATCTGTATCCAGAGGTTTTTTCAGTTGGCAATTTGCCTTATCCTCATATTTCTTGTTTCTGTTGTGGCATGGTGTGATGTGGATGTGAATGTGGTGTGTGTGTGTGTGTGTGTGTGTGTGTGTGTGTGTGTGTGCGTGTGTGCGCGTGTGCATACAGCTACATGGGTCCATGCATACAGAGGTCAACGTTGAGATTTTCTTCCTCTATTACTTTCCATCTTGAGTTTTGAGACAGGGTCTCTTGCTGAACAAAGAGCTCTAGTTTTAGCTAGGTTTAATGGTCAATTAGCCCGAGGGGTCATCCTGTATGTAGTACCTCATCCCAGTAACTCACACACCACACACCCTGTTGACATACTTGAACAACTTCCAGCTTTTTATGTGGCTGCCTGGACCTCAAATCTTCCTCCTTGTCATCATGTGTTACCTTAAACATTTGTGTACTTATTTTTCAATTTTAGGTTTCAAATCTGTTGTGGAGTTTGAGAATTAAGATTATAACTGCATCAAGCACCACAATAATATTAACTTTCTCTGTATCTGCACTTTATGTAGGGTACTTAAATTCCACAAATTTGTGAAATTATATATGTGATCCAATTATTAGGATGCTAAAATGAGAGTTTGTTAAGTTATAAGACTTTTCCAAGATAAGGGAAGACTCAAAAATCAAACTTACAGAATGGCTTCATTCCATAAATTTAAAATATGATTGGGATGCAAATCAGCAGGATTATTCTTGCATCTTACACCCTACAGAGGCTCAGCTAAAAGTCAGGGCTCCCACAGCTGATATATTACCTCACTAAAGCTCTTCTTGCATTTTCAAGTTTGCATTACAACTCTTTTCCAACCTACATACCTAAAAATTTTTAAAGCAATCACTTTTAAAAGTGTAGAATCAAACTTGTTTTCCACTTATAAACTACCATATATCTAACTCTAAGTATTTCACATAGCATCCATAAATTCAATAAATGACTCTATTATTTTGAAGTACTAAATTTCAATTGTCTGTCAAAATCTCTAAAGCAATACCAAGAAAAATCACATGAAATGCTGTTATTTTATAAAATATATATAAGTATCATTAATACAAAAGTCCATTAGTTTTCTATAACTGAAAACTGGAAAATCCACAAAGACAAAATCAACTAAGGCAATTTCTAAACCATTGTTTGTGCGGAGTATCACAGAATCAGTCTGGAGTTCCCTGTGGACTGCTTTGTATAATATTGTTTTAAACACAGAATATATAATACACATGGTTAGCAAAAAAAAACAACCAGAAAAAATACAATCACTAAAACACATGATAATTTTCAATATGCTATGTGACTTTTGATATATTAATAAACAATACACAGAAGACAACCTAATGACCATAGTTACTTCCAAAAGATGAGTGTAATGAGTACATTGAGACATTTGAAAATGTCATGTGATATATAATATCCATGGGTATTCTTTGTGTGAAGATTTCAGATTTTACGAATAATTTCTAAATGCAAAGTGTAATTAAAAAAGAAGGGGGGAATTTGTCAGTGATTAAAAAGTATACAGATGTGCTTCGTTTCTTATCTGAGTTCAGGAGTTCTCTACTTTCAGTTCTTCATTCCTTGACCACCAGAACTCTTAGACTGACAATCTTCTTACAAACCTTTAGATTAAATTCCTTCTTTTAATTTGATAACAGCTGAAGAACCTACCATAATTTCTTTTCTATCTCTGCCTCAGGAAAGTGTAAGGTAAATGTTCGCTAATTTTTTGGTAGTGTTTTCTTAAGTTCTCCAGTTTTATTATTGTTGCATTTTTCATAGTTATATGTATATCCTAGATGAAGAGTTTGAGAGGATGAGTGTAGACAGTACCTTTAGGAATAGACTAGTATTATTAACTTTATTTTATATGAAGAATTAATACTTATGCATATTTCTTTATCTACTAGTATATGCCATACAGTCAGTGACAGACCTGAGCCTAGAATTGAGTTTCTCAAAACAAAGTTCATTGTATACCAGTATAATCATATAGAGAAACTATCAATTTGTTTTAATAGATTCATGCATGTTACTCTAATATACACTAAAATCTGAGGAGAGGAAGAACTGCATTGAGAATGCCTAGTTTTCAGGTTGATACTTCAACATGATGTGTTGCCTACCACTCATGTGCATGCATATACACATGAAGAAATTCATATCTGTCTATCTATCTCCATCTATCTATCTGTGTATCTATCTATCCGAATCTGTAAATGATCATTTATCTAGCAGATACATATCAATTAGGAGGAACAGGCTTGACAAAAAATCCCAATAATATTTTATATCAAGAAATGCATGCACGTGCACATGCACATATACACACAAAATCAACACACATGTAGAGGTCAGACTTTATAGAATGCAGGATAGTGAATAGAATAGAATAGAATACATGTCATGGGTCTTCTGGATCTAGATAAGTAGCTTCTACCTGCAACAATTATGCAGGACATACAAAACAACATAATGAACAGTTGGAAACCTCTGGGGTGAGAATGGACATTTAATGAACAATTGAGTGAAGGGGGAGAATATTCCTTAAGAAACATTATAATATATATTTTTACAGTTTCATACATGTGTGTAGTGTATTTTGACCATTTATCTCCACATTCCTCTGTTTTATCCCCTTCTCACTACTTCAGAAATCCCTTTACTTCCCAACAAGTTGTCCCGCTACTCATGGCTCTTCTGTATTATTTCAAAATAACTCAGTTTTATTTGGGTTGCTTGTAAAACATAGATTTGGGATCATTACCGGAATATGTACAACTTATCAGTGGCTACTGCGCTAAAGAAAGTATCTACCCTTTCCTGTGTAGTCACTAGTTGCCAATAGCTTTTCAGCTATGCATGGTACCTCATGAACTGTTCTTCTGTCCAGACTGGAATGTAGGTAGGGTTAACCCTGGTCCTCCACAGGTAACCATGACTGCTATGATATTGTGAGTTCAACAGTTAAAGCAAGTTCATAAGAAAGCTCTCCAAAAATCTCTCCAGATCCTCTGGCTCTTGCATTCTTTTGCCTCCTCTTTCATGATAATCCTTTAACCTTAGAGCCAGAGAAGGATATAAATGTCCCATTTAGGAATAACCACTCAACAGAAACATTTTCTGAGCATCTTGATGAGTTGTGATTTTCTGCACTAACTGAAGCACACTACAAACCAAAGCTTCTTTAACCAATGTTAGAAGTCACACTAATCTATTGGTCTAAATGCACGTAGTAGGGAATTGGACAAGAGAACCACTTTACAAAATAGTAAGAGTAGCCACCTGGCTCACCAGTCAGAGCCTATGGCATCTTCAGTCATGAGTTTTTGACCAGGTTTACAATACCAGGCATCAATTTCCTCCTGTTGAGCTTGCAGTCTAAGAAAAAAGTGGTTGATTGCCCCCTCCCTCCTAATAATCATGCTGCTATTTCCCCAATAGGCACACCTTGCCTTAGAGAGTTGGTGTTGTAGCATAAAATTCTAGCACTGGGTTAGTGCACTGATGACTTTTCAACACCAGCATTCTGCATTACACTTTTCAATGATATTAAAGCTACCTAGCAGGAAGAAAGGTTCTAGTACAGTGTCCACTTGATTTCTCTATGTTCTACAATCAAAATGTCTTCAGCAACAGCGGCTCACTAAGTTGTGTTAGGCAACTGAGAGATATTCTGTGCATGAAACTGACTACAGCTTCTGTGAGCAGCATAATTCCCCAATACAGGGTAGAGAGAGCCAAATGAAACTGACTGTGAAATCATAGCTACAGTTAAAGTATGTTAAAGCTTAAGATTAATGAAAAACATCACTCCATTGGAATCCTCAGTTACTTCTTTCACCCTACCTCCTTTCTTGAGGCAATGACAAGAGCTCTATATGAATTCTAAGTCTGATCCTATTCCTCTTCTACTGAATATTCACCAAAGTCACTTATTGCTTTCATCACAGCATCTCTCGCGGTTTCTTCTTGTTTCTTTTTGCTTAATAACTTCATTAGCAATACTGTCCTTAATCTCCTTCAGAATGAAACAAACTAGTAAAATTGAGTAGACACAATGTCATGCCCTTAACCAAGAAATTATTTGCATTTGATACCTGCTGGGAAAGGTAAACCAATTTATTTCAGTGTGTCATTGGGTATATTAACCATACTGCAGGGCAGGCCTCATGCCTAGGAGTAGTTGGTAAACGTAAAACATATTTTTTGTGTATGCTTTTTGTTTTGTTTGGGTATTGCTTGTCACGTTGATTTTCTTTCATCTTTTGGTTTGTCTGTTTTGATTTTTTTTGTTGTTTTTATTGTTTTGGGAAAGGCAGAGAGAAAAAAAAAAACATGACGCTATGTGGGTAGGGAGATCTAGAACTCCTGGAAAGTGTTGGGGTAAGAGAAAGAACAGGATAAAAATATATTCTATGAAAAAAATAATACAACATAATAAAGAATTAGTCATACTATGACTGTATCATTTGTGGTCTTTTCAACTCTTCAAATTATGAGATAGTTAATATGTTATTATACTCAATATACTATTGATCCAGTAATATAGAGCTCTGATATTTCATGTAGATTCCAAATTCTTAGAAACATGATACATGAGTCTTTTTTCTTTCTATTTTTATGGAAAAAACCTTGGCAGGCAGGGGTGCTGCATGCCTTTAATCCCAGCACTTTGGAGGCAGAGGCAGGTGGATCTCTCTGAGTTTGAGACCAGCGTGGTCTACAAGAGCTAGTTCCAGGATAGCCTCCAAAGCTACAGAGAAATCCTGTCTTGAAAAACCAAAAAAAAAAACAAAAAAACTTATATTTGAATAATAAGTACATGTACAGCTTTCAAGAATGGGGAGAAAGTATTAATTAGCACATCAAAATCATAATCAAGTTCACAATTGTGTAAGAGAGCTCCATGAAACCACTGAACTTGACCACTCTATGGGTATAAAAAGTTTTTTCGAGGTTGTTGAAACAAATTGCCAGGAAGTCTGACAAGAGTGGGTAGCAATAGGCCAATTAGAAGAGGAAATAGGCTTTATGGGGTTTTTGAAGGCTTTAGGAAAGATTCTTTCCTCTTGGAAGGTTTTTCTATATCTTGGGTAAAACAGGGTCATTGGGCTTTGCCCTCTGGAAAGGAGTCTGTACTTGTTATGGTCAGGCACCTGTGGCAGATGGCCATTTAGGGAGAAAAACGAAACTAAAATTATCTGATAAGAAGGTTTATGCGGACTGCTCCGGGTTAATTTTTTGTTTCCTCATCTCAGGCTAACCATTGTCATCTGCACAGCATTCTAGAGGCCTGCTTGTGACCTCACATTCCAGCCTATTGTTGACAAAAGGGCCAAGAACTATCTTCCCATCACTACTTCTGGCTGAGCAGGATTGGTGTCGGAGGGGTAGTGGGAAATATAGGAAATGAGTCAAAGGTGGGGAGTCAGGCAGTGAGTAGACAGTAGGAAGCCTGAAGAAACTCTTTAAGAATCACCGACCCTTGGGTCATTTCAGTAATTGTTCCCTGAAACAAATTCTAAAGGGTCAGGAAACAGTTATTGTTATGACACAGGGTTAGGGTTAAGGTGGGCCTAGGTGGGGTAAGTGTCATCAGTGCCCAAAAGAGGATCATAGCAAGAATCTAACATTGGAGTCAGCCTTTGAAGACGATAGTTTACAAGCCAATTCATGTAAGATGTTTTAATCTTCTTTTCCATTTGACCAACTAACAATGTAATACCAATTCTGTTCACTGAGGGCAAGACAGGAGCCTTCCTTTTCAGTGATCAGAAAGTTGAGAGTTTTATAAGGCCACTGAGGCTAGGAAGGTGAACTGACTTTGTAGGTCTGAGGTTGGCTTCTAGATGGAGTGGATTATCTGTTAGGATAGATGGAGACTATAGCCCAGGATCCTGGACACAGGACTCTAGTCAATACTGAAGCTTTTGAACTTATTCCAGTTGTGACTGGGAGGGTAATGGCTCATTTCTCTTTCAATGTTGAGGATGAGTTGAACACGTAATGAAGTGGGGATGCACGAGTCATAGATTAAGGTGTCTGCATATTGAGACTAGACCAATACCAGAAGAAGATTCCTTATGGAGCTAGTTAGGATTTGGAGATTAAGGTGTTAACATACTGCCAAGACTAGAAGGAGAGTGGGGTGGATGATGGTTATTGAAAAGGCAATCAGCTGGTGTTTCTGGAGGATAGGAAGGTACCAGCAGAGAGGAGAGGAGGAAATGGTCTCAGGGCTATGGAATGTGAAGTTTAGAGTTACTTTTGTGAAAGGGATGGCCACCAGGAGATGCATGGGGTTGCATTGAGGGACTCATCAGTATCTCTGTAAGCACAGTACATTCTCAGGAAGTCATTTCGAATGGCCATCCATGAGGTGGCAGCAGAAGATAGGTCCTGATGTTGGAGATTTCAAAGCTTCAGCTGGATGATGGTTGTTGTATGGTCTCTGCTATGGCATCAGCAGGAGTGGGCAGATCCCCTTTGAGAGATTTAAAATTTTTAACTTTTTGTCTGGTGAAAGGCCCAAATCTTTCTAAATCAATATAGGTAAACCCTTCAACCCCTAGGCCTATTTGTCATCCTAGGGTTCTTGGATAGTGAAGATCACTGTGCCCCTTTCAGGGTCAAGTTTGAGTGAGAGTTATTGGGGTTTCTAACCCACAGCTTGAAGAGAAAAAAACCATATCTACAGCCCCAGAATGAGTAATTTTCCCATGAGGTCTCAGCCTTATGGTTTGGTTGTTTGGTTCCGAGGAAATCAAATACATTTAGAGCCAGCAAGGAGGGAAGAGGACAGAGTGAAACCACTATTGACTGAACAAGCTGCATAGAGGTCAAAAGAAATGTGAATGTCTGAAGCATATCCTGCTTCAGGACAGAAGGTAAACTAAAGGAGCTTTGGGAGGGGAGGGCTATGCAGCAAACATTTGAAAATTCCAAGCATGTTGTGCAGTCCTCTTGGTTGGGAGTGTGGAAAGAAGACTAAGCCCCTTAGAAGGAAAGATTCCAAATGCTGAGATGGGTGTTATATGGGAGACCCTAGGCTTCAGCTTTCCTGTCAAGTGGCAAAGAGTACTTATGAGGTCATGTGTTCAGACACCACTTAAGCTACAGAAGATGCATCCTGGCCATCAATCCCTGAAATCCGGCTACAGCAGGTATGGTGAGGAGGACCATATCCAAGTACGGGCCGACAGCCAGCAGGTGAGAAGCCTTCAGAAAAACTCAGGCACTGGGTAAAATGATTTTCTTGCTAGGATCAGTGGAGGATTGAGGCAGGGCATGTTCAGTATGGTCCTGGAGAAGTTTTCTGTGCTTTGTGGGAGCCTAGCCTGTTTGGATGCTCACCTTCCTGGACCTGGATGGAGTGGGGGAGGACCTGGACTTCCCACAGGGCAGGGAATTTGGACTGCTCTGGACTGCTCTTCAGACTCCAGAGGGAGGGGGAGGGGCAGAGGAGTGGGAGAGGAGTGAGGGGACAAGGGAGGAGTGAGGAGTGGGGGGAGGGGGGAGGAGTGGGGGAGGGGGAGAGGAGTGAGGGGGGAAATGGGAGGCGGGGAGGAGGCAGGAATTTTTTCAATAAAAAAATAAATTAAAAAAAAGAGTGAAAGAAGGTAATTAGTTACGAAGTGGAGCTCAATGCAGAGGTAAATTTTTCAAGAGCAAAATGACAGTTTTATATTAGCTCAAATGGGTCGAGGAAGGGAGGAACTCAGAGCATGCCTCAAATATGAGTTGGGGCTAGAGTTAGGAGTTGAGTTCAAGAAAGGTGAAGTTGAGAAGGTCACTTTGAAAAGTGAGTCTTAATGAGTCTATTAGCCATTTATACATTTCCTGAGAACTGGGGTAGGTGGGAATGTAGAAAGGCCACTGTAATGCTAAGGCCCTTTGAATAAACTGGGTGATTTTAGCGATTAATACCAGGCTAGTTTCTGGTTGTATGGATCTAGAAAGTTCAATTCTGAGCAAAGCATTATTCATGAGGTGGGAACAGACCATTTCTGCTGTTTCCGCCATAGCAGGGAAATTTTCTCCATATCCTGAGAAGGTGTCTGTTATAGTAAGAAGAGATTTATGTGTTTTGTTAAGTGGCATATGTGTGAAATCTATCTGCCAGTCCTGTGCTGGAAGATTACCCTGAAATTAGTGTGGGGTAAAGAAAGAAGGGTTGGGGCAGTCGTTGCAGATAGTCTAAAGAAGGGGGAAAAGGCTGGGTTAGAGGAAAAGAGACTGTAGAAACCAGTAGAAAAGTGGAGACCCACATGAAAGGCCTGGTGAAAAGCCACTAGGAAGGGGTTTCCCTTAAGCATCAGAGAGACAATAACTGTCCTGTAGAATTTTGAACCATTTGCTCATACGGTGGAAAAATTTGTCAAGATCAATGAGAGTTTGGAAGTCCAGTGTGCCATTTTCAGGCAATCAAGACTGATTGCCAAGTTTGTATTGATGTCAAGTTGTATTATTAGCAAAGAATATGACAGCAAAGTATAAATGGTATCTCTGGGCCTGAGAGAGGAAAAAGACAAACTTAACCTAGTAGACTGAGAGGAGTGAGTGAAGCAAGTGGGGACTTGATCGGGGGAGGGGGAGGGAAATGGGAAGCGGTTGTGGGGACGAGGCAGAAATCCTTAATAAATAAATAAATTAAAAAAAAAAAAGAAAGTGGCTGAAGGTATAGACTCAAAATCTGAACTCAAATATGGTGGATTCCAGAAGCCTGAAGACACAAATAATCCAATCCTAGGAGGGCCAAGTAAGCAACTTGGTTCTGTTAGGAGAAATTATAACTGTAATATGAGTAGGGAGACCATCCTTTACCTTTTATGATTGCAGATAAATTTAATGAAGCTTAGTTTTTAAGGAAAGAAAGCTCGAAATAGCACAGCTAAGATAGGGAACATCAAGATTTATTTTCAATACTTAAGAGTTTCAAAACATAATGAAAAAAGAGTGTCGAAGTATTTGTAAAGCAGAAGAAAAATTAGAACAATATACTAAGAGTAAAATTATGAGAAAATATGAGAGAATTGAGGATGGTTATTCAATCTAGGAATGGAATCCCCACTTGTAAGGGATCAAGGGTGTTGAAAGCCTATAAAACTGTATACTAAGAACACAAACATAGTCAGCGACAGTTGAAATTCACTACTGGTTAGGCCCAACTACATTTTTCCTTTTGTATTCCTTCATGTTTACTTGCTTCTTGTTCAACACTTTCATGCTAAAGATGAATCTCAGGATACCATGAATGCCCTGTGTTATATCACAGTGTCCCAACAGACAGTGTTTTACATGTGGTTTTGTATATGATCATGAAAATCTTATTTCAGAGATTCCTGGTGACATTGACAAACTTTGATTATTATTGCAATTCATGCTTGTAAAATTATAATTATGTTTTTACATCACATTGTGGTGGTTTTCGTTTTGATTATTTTTGTTATGTGCTACCTTTTATATGTCAATTGAATAATAGCCATTTTCAACTTTTGAACTATTATAGATATTCAATCAATCAGCACCTGATAGTGGATAAACATGCAAGAGGGTTGCAATATTATTGCATTATGTCCTTTTCTCACTTACTATGCCCAGGTGGTTTAATTAAAAAAAAATAAGATCAATGTTTGTTCAAATTGTTTTTACTCACTAAAGAACACATTAAGAAAGACAAAGAGCTTTTTAATGATCATTTCTAAGTGCCTCTAAAGAGCTGTTAAATTGGATTATGAGGAGTGTTTTGGTAGTGACTGAAGTGTTATAAGAAGACAATACCTGCTTTGTGAAGTAAGGTAGATAAAAAATATTCAATGTTCCATGTTACTTTTCCTACACATGCTTTAATGAACCAGTGTGTATTTCTCTATTTCTTCATGAGATTGCCCACATAGTGGGCTCTTTGTCTTTCTTAAGGTGAATAATCTTGGCTTGTCTTCAGTTTGTGGAATGTGTTCACCTTGGCAAAACTGATTTGAGAAGAAAGACAATTCATAAAAAGCTTTTCATACTAAGGTTTAAAAACATTGATATTTATAACTTTTCTCATTTCATATTAAGTCATAAATACCAAGATTATTCACTGTTTCACTGTTGTGAAACTTGAAGCTTTCCATAGAATTGTGCTCTCTCTCTCTCTCCCCTCTCTCTCCCCCCCCCTTCTCTCTGCAGTTTCAAAGGGTTTCTTTTTTTCTATTAGTTACCTGATGCTGGTTTTGACAGAAGTGATGAGCAAGGGATAGCTATTCATGAAGCTACAGCCAGTATAGATTAGTAGTTGACTGTATGCTTTGAAGGTAAAAAGCCCTGAGTTCAATTTTCAGCACCCTAATTCCACCAAAGGCACTGCCATAAAGTAAAATAATGGGAATTAAAGATAAATATAAGTAAAACTAGAGAAGAGAAGCAAAGAAAGAACAAATACACAGGGATTTCAATTTGATGATTATGAAGCTAGAGATGTGGCTCTGTAAATATACTAGCTGCTTTTTCCTAGAATCCAGGTTTGGTTCACAGCATCCACATGGTGTCTCACAGCCATCTACAGCTCTAGTTTTAGGGGAGCTAACACCTTCTGGTCTCCACAGGTATCAGGCAGAAATGTGGCATACAAACATACATGCAGGTAAAACAGTCACACACATAAATGCTAAAATAATACAATTTAAAAGGAATATAGGTATCTTCAATTAAAACTTATGCTTATGTACAAGTAGAGAATTCATTCAAATATATTTCCTGTATTGACACTAGTTCAACAGAGAGATTAAGTTGCTTATTTTCATATAATTTTTCATTTACATTATTAGTTATAAAATCAGAATAAATCAATTATAAAATGAAGCAAAATTAATGGTTTTCATTTTTGTTTTTAAATCTCCATCTCTAATTCACAAACTCTAATAAAAGATTGCTAATATAGTTCAAGAAACATTGAATATAAGGGTAGAATTGAACATCATTTAGCAAGAAGAATGAGCAGCAACTTTAAAAATATTGCTATTTAATAGAATCTCTACCTTTCAACCAAGTTATCATTCATTCATTATTATAAGTGATCTACCATTGAACTATCTAACCAGACATTTTCCTTTTTAATTACTTTTGTTCATACAATACTTTGATCGTATTCTTTCTCCTGTCCCACTCCAATATTCTTCCCACTAACTTTAAGCTCTCCCTGTCTCTCCCTCTTCCGCCCCCCCTGGAAGAAACACCAATCCAAAGGAGGGGTGGGTAAACCCAAATAAAAACAAACAGGCAGACACAAACAAAAGAAGGAAGGAAACTAATAAGAGAAAAAGTCTTACCAAAACAGAACAAAACAAAACAAAGGTGCTTACAAAAAAACACCAACAACAAAAACACGGAACATTTTGTGTTGGTCCACTACCACTAGGCATGGGGCCAGCCGTTGACTGTGGTTGACAGACAGTGATATTCTATTGAAGGAAGTTGATTTTTCCTTTGCCAGCAGATATCGGATCATGATAGCTTCTTGGTTAGGAGCTGGACTATATGATTTTTCTATTTTTGAAATGAAAATTACCAATTACATTTTAATAATCAACTTGCAGAAAAGTTCATGTTATTCTCTTAGTATTATTATGCTTCCCTTAAACATGTTAGCTACAACCGAGCAGTGGTGGTGCACACCTTTAATCCCAGACCTTGAGAAGCAGAGGCAGGCAGATCTTCATGAGTTCAAGGCCAGCCTGGTTTACAAAGTGAATTCCAGGACAGAGAAGCCATATTTTGAGAAACAAACAAACAAACAAAAGTTAAATCCATCCTTTGGGGTGCCATTCAGAAAAGCATTTGTTTTTGTTTTGTTTTTAGAAAAACTAAGTGAAGGTGACAGTTTTAGCTCACTGAGAATTATTTTGACTCACTATTTTTAAATAACAAGCCACTGGAAGAATGAAGCATAGGAGATAAGCTAGATTTCAAGCTGACAATGCAATGAAACTTTACCACATAGGAACAAAATGAGAGAGGTCCATTGAATATTTTTATTTCCTCAACTGGACTTTCAATGAACATATTGGGTCAGAACTAAAACATTTGTGTTGCCATACGTATACAGCTACACATTAATGTATACATATAGTATATAATGACTACAGAAAGTTTAAAAGAACACATTTACTAAACATTTTTCTAGACTTTTTTTTTGAAAACTCAACACTGCTCAATTTATTTTTCTATGAAGCCAAAAACTAATAGTGAGTAATTAGGTTATCATCATAATCATTATTGAAGCAGGATGCTAGCTAGCTATAGGAGCTGTGTAAAATATATTGACTGCCTTCCTCCAGAGTAATTGCTGGACCAAGCCTCTTTGTGCCCATAATCAATTTTAGCAATAAATGTTCTCTAGCTTGAAGCACTTTGTCCCACAAAAACTCAAGAGCTCTTTGAAAAAAATGATATTTCATAAAGATTTTAATCATTGATGTCTTTGTCTTGTATATGGACAAGTATTGATTCATTGTCAGTTTTTAATCACCTCAAATCTCAGCTAACACAAACACTATTATTTCAAGTATACAGGTATGACACAGCAATTTTCTTTTCTTTGATAAAATTCCTCATGTGTTCCTAGGTTGCTCTGGGTCGACAAAGTAGATTTGCTGGTTGTAACTATGCTTTTTTTCTGGATGCCTAGTTGCCTCCTAGTGTGTAACACTCTCCTATGAGATAGCTAGGGCAACTTGTCTCTCTTTCACACCTCTCATCTTCTCCAAACCTGGCTCAGGTGTGTTTCGACAGAAAAAAAAATTCACACAGAGTACAGAAAAACTGGTCTAACCCTTTTGAGGCCAACATTTGGAAGTAGGATGCAAACCTCTCTGATGCATTTTACTTGTCAAAGCAAGTCAGGGGCTGACACAGATTCAAGAGGCAGGAAATGAGGAAGAGAAGAGCAGCGAGACCACATTGAAAAGGGCATGGGCTCATTAAAGGATGAAATATTTGGACCAATTTTGTTGTTAATAAACCATTTAGAGCAGATGTTCTTGCACAATGTAGTTCCCTTGCCAAGTAATATTTTCATATAAGAATAGCCTCTAAACAATGCCAATATCAGTCTTTCTGAAATAGTATAGTTAGTTAAAACATAATTAGTTAAAACATGTCTAATTTTATTAAAATTAAAATATGGCTTAAGTGTATCAAAATTAGAAGCCATCTTTAAAAGTCTAAAGACAATAGATGTGTGTCCATATTTCTTTGAGTGCCATAACAAATATTCTCTGATGTAGTCTCTTATACATCTGTAATGTGATCATTTTCTGCCCCTCAATAGAACCTATGCTTAAAGAACTGGCTTACTGCGATTAGGGTAATCATAAAATGAAATTTGATCCTAGCATCTGAAGGTCATTGTGCTTGTACTCTCTTCCACCTTCCACATTTTCCTGTTAATAATTTATTCAACTTTTAAGAATCAGTAGAGAAACTCCTACTTTCTGTTATTCTCCCAGAATGGAAAAAAAAATCTCTCTTATTTGTACCAGCAGCACATTTATGACACCAGTCTCAAGAGGATTATAATTATAATTGCTTTAAAGTACACCTCTTTCCGAGAGGGTGACAAAATCTGTGAAAACAATAGCAATAGGTAAAGGGGAAAAAACACCTTTCATCTCTCTATTCTTCCTGATGTGTGGGACAGAATGAAGCATGTGACTCATGCTGATTAAATGTTGTGTAACTTAAATACTTCTCTCCTTTGACATGTGATGAAAACAAGTGAAGTGTTATATAATTTAACAACATTTTCTGCACAATTGAGAAAAACCAGAAGAGCAGTTTAAATAAGTGCTATTTACTTTCAAGTACCATTTTCTTCAAAATAAATCCAATAAATGGAGGATTTTTAAAATGCAACTGGCATGTTTATATGTTTATGAAATGCCTAAAGTAAATGCACAAACCCAAAACTTATTATTTTATTTTCTGCTAATTTAATCCTCATCACCTTTTAGGACTTTAATTTTATTTTTCACTTTAGTTGATGATAACAAGAGAATAGTTCTCCAAACCTTTAGACAATATTGCCTTAGTTGAGTTACTGCTCAGGAGCAGTCTTCGCCATATTTGTTAAGAATGCCAGTCATATGGATATCCCAAGGAGTTAACAGAATCTCTGATGTTAATCAATATAACAATTTACAGGTTTCGTTCTTTTTTCAAATGTTTAGTCTTTGTGAGGATGTATTTATGGGTGTCTGCTTGGAAAGTGACTAGATGAGCACGTGTGGTCGTGTATATGTGGAGGTCAGAGAACAACTTTGGGTGCCAGTCTATATCATTACTTGACACAGGGTACTTACTGTGCTCAACACTGTGAATATCAGCCTAGGTTGAACCATCTTCACAGCCCTAAACCTGAGAAAAAGATCATAATGTATATGAAAGAAGTACCACTTTGCCCACTAGCTTGCCACAGATTCAGCCCAGCATAAAGAATAACTACTTTTGTCAAATAGCATGTGACATTAAGTAACTAAAGGGAAAGAACAGAAAGAACTGATTACATGAAAACGTTGCTATCTTGAGAGAGTGGGGAGATGACTATGTGGTTAAGAGCACCTCTTGCTCTTGCGGAGGACCTGGTCTAGGTTTGGTTCTCAGGGTCTCTTCGCACTGCTCCGGCTTCTGCAGGCATGTGACATATGCATAGAAGAAGAAGAACACTCATACCCTATGAACAAAATAGCACAGTGAACAACAAAAACAAGTTTTAAAACTCGCATTTTGGAGATTATGTAGGTGCGCAAATTATAATTACCTATCAGTAATTCTGAATGATATTATAAACAAATCACCATAACTTAAACAACATTTAGATAGCAAGAATGGTTAAGAGATTGGTAGGTAAAGTGTCTACATTTAGAGTTTATGTAATGCTTAATTGTGGTGACTTTAGAAAAATTATTTGTATTCTCTATGCCACAAATTTATTATGTGTAAATTATAGGTGGGTTTCCTTGGTTATTGTAGAACTTAATTAAAGCAAAATATGTAAGGTACACTGATGTTTGGCTCAAAAATTAATGAATAAATCTATGTGAAAATGATTCATATGGAAAAAGCCAGTCTTCAACCATGTACTACTACTACAATATTGGAAACATCTTCTGGTTCAACTTGTTAGAAGGAAATAGAAATACAAGAGGCATAGAAGCGTTTACTTACATATTCTATACTTTGTAACCTTATGAATCATTTCCTTGATTTAGTGTCTACAAAGTGGCCTTCAGTATAGTCTAATAAAATATTATGAATTGACCAAGGTTCACTTCCTCAGTTAGCAGCAGAATAGCATGATTAGGGGAAAAACAATGTTTTGTCACACACGTTGAACACATACAATTGCCCAGGACTGTAACTAGGAAAATATATATAAATTAAAGATTAAATATAAATTTATTATTTATTGAATACATGAATGTTAAGTCATTGCTTTTACATGTGTGAATAAAATTATACCACCGTAGATTTTATTTCATTCTAAGTACTGATAGATAATATTTCCTCAGTAATCTTATTTATTATGTCATATTTGTATATGACATGTATATATGTATATGTGTTTACATACTTCAAAACAAAATGCTTCATTTTGACAACTTCATGCTATATTTTTATGTAAAACGCTTGTTGGAATAGATCATAACTCATTTATTTGCCTATCACTATGTGTCCAAATATAAATAATTTACTATGTGATTTAGTATAAAAATTAAAGGTATCTTTCAGTATTTCAATGTATATGGAACATATAATTCTTATAAAAAAGAGTTATTAAATTCAAATATTGTAAGTCTTCTATGTTACATTTTTTAATTTCATTATGGCTATATAAAATAATATATAATACAAAATTACCAAAGTTTTGCAAATTTTAGTTTTTGAAAACATGGAGAAATGAACTAGGATTATCCATGGTAATTTACAAATGGTAAATCAGAAGTCTAAGTAAAAAATTCATTTTTTTAAACAAAGTTTGTAAGACATAGACTTTATCAGACAATGAAATATGCTGACTTTGTTAATCATGTTTTTCCTTTATTGTTTGAAACAAACCATTTATAGACAATGACTGGATTGCCTTTGATTGTTGTGTTGCTACTGCTCAAGGTTGTAATGTGAAATCTGCCTGAGTCATTTTTTATGAACTTAATACTATAGCATACACATTGGTTGCTAGTGATTATGTTTTATAAAGATACACTGCTGAATAGAATGACATTTTGCAACTGGGGTGAATGTGAAAGTATTATATTATATAACTTAGCTGTTGAGTACTTCTTAGCTCCAAGGAATAACTTGGCTTTTTCTTCATTATCTTTGCAGCCAGATTTCAGTGCTATTTCTGGTACATAAGAGTCTCTAAAAGTATTTGATGCTAAGTGATAATGAATAAATACATGTTAATTTTCATCTGTTAAATCCTAAGAACATTCCAGAACTTCGATACTCCTGTTAAAGAAGAAAATGTATTCCAGTGATACATTTTGGTTTTTGCGATGACATTCCTAGAGATATAATTGGTAAATTAAGCCTAAATAAGAACATTTGGGCTTTCAATTCCTGCCTGACATGGATGTCTGCCACAATTTTTTTGCAATGTGTGAAGTGTCAAAATAGTGATGGTTCATCCACTTTCTCATTTTTCTCTCCCGAGTAACTAGCTTGACTATACAGGCAGATTCCCTAGCCCAAGAATTTCCAGGTGCATTTATTTGGCTAATGGCAGCTCTTAAAAGAAACATGAAAGAAAGCATCTAGAATGATAAGGACACTTGAGTGATGGGAGATCCTCTCAGGCAGCCTTCTTACTTGTTTAATTGTCTACAGGCCAAAAATTGCTCTCTTCTCTGAGTCTAGGAGTAAACATAGTTCTCTATTCTAGTGGTTTCATAAGACTCTATCTTCATCTTTGCAAACATTCTTTTGATAAGCTTTTACAATATTACTCATTCTTGCAATGGCTGATTGATCCTCAAAACAAAGTTGGAACCTTACTGCCTGGTAAGAACATTTAACATGAAGGATGACACAAGAAATATAATTTGAGTTTATCAAACACTTTCTCAATCTGGGACTATATTAAACACATTACATTTATTAGTTATTTAATCTTTATGATATCAAGCTAGATAGTGCTATTGATCACTCTGAATCTAAGCTCACAAGAGGGAATTGTCAAGAAGTATGAGCATTATCATTCAAAATACAGAATAAATTCATGATAGTTAGCATCTTTTAAGCATATCTTATTTTTTTAAAATTCCATTCTACATAAAATTTTCACATCATTACCACACAATCTGGGTAATACAATATTTTGTTTTTAAAAACTGAAATAATTAGGCATGGATTAGAAGGGACACTTGCCCACATTTCATAAGAATATAGAAGATTTGGATTTCAATAAAAGCATTGTGAATGTAGAGTAAATTTTATTCATAAAATTACAACTTTTGTGCTTTGTAAAACACATTTTATCAGAGTGAAATTTTCTTTCCAAATACTCTCTCTATAACACATAACCCTTTCAATCATTACATTCCTAAAATTAAAGCTGAAGCATGTTTTATTTGTCTTTATTGAGAGGCTTGTAAAGCATTATTAACATGTATTGTTCACAATTTGTACAGTGCTCATTCTTAAACACGCTAGTCCACAGAAGTATCATGAGGTTGTTACTGTTTCCAAGTATGATTGCTGTTCATTGAGCTATATAGCTTAAGATATATATATATATATATATATATATATATATATATATATATATTCCTGTATGTATATTATGCTGCAATACAATTGTTGTTAAATTTTTTAAAACCATACTTAAGGAATTATATCACCTATGAAGAGTTCCTCTTTAAACTATAGTGGGCTGTTTCATTTTGTGCTGAGCAGTCAGTCCAGCAGCATTGCCTCCCCGGAGATCTTGAATCCTCACTTTTGCAGTCCTTTTGCTGTTTCCAGTGTCCAGACATTTGTAATCACTGAGCAGTCTCTTGACTTTTTGAGCAACAGATATATCCAAGGCTTGACCTTTTTGTAACCAGAAGGTCATGCTAAATTATCCGTGTGCTCTTTACCTCTTACTGGAACACTATATTGATCCTTCTGTATTTTCAGGTTAAAAGACTAATGTAACTCCGAATAGTTAGAGGCCCCTTAAACAGCTTCACAAATGCATTTCTGAGCTTTTCACAGTTGGGTTTTTTTTTATTTTAATTGTTCTCCTCTTTGTTTATACCACCTATTAATATTTTTAACATTGTAGGGGCTCCCATGTTTCTTAGTTCTTTACTTACAGTACTATAGAAGGGTTGCTATTTTATGATCACTTCATCTTGCTACTTGGGTTAGCAAAGAAGTCAATAACCTCATGGGTGAATCTGCTGAGTAATGTCAAAAGTTCACTGAGTTCATTTAATAAAGGAAGCATTAGTCATGAAAGGAACTGAAGACAGAGAGCCACAGAGTCATGTGGAACAAAAAGGATGTGATACTTTCTTTTACAAAATCATTTTCTGCACTTGAAAGGAAAGCCATTAACGATGGGATTTTAGGAAAATAGGATGCTTTTCATTACCCTAAATGTCACCTGTGAACAAAAAAAAAAAGATGTTACAGATATCAAAGAAGAAATGGGATAGAAACAAACTGAGATTTAATTAAAATAGCCAAAGAAGCAACAGAGTAAGGGCGTGAATCTTCTATGAGCTTTCCAATCCACCATTTATTTCCTCATTCTCAGTGATTTATGTGCACAATTACAGTTCTCCTTCCTTACTATTCTTCTAGGGGCTACACTTATACTCTTATACTATTAACCTACTATTATAGGGGTTGTACTCATATACACTGCAAATGAGCTCAACATTTTCTATGTGATTCAATAGCATGCTAAAATTTCACATGTACCTAGTACTTAGCGCTAGATAAATACAGAAGCGCTAATAAAATAAAGGTTAAAATCAACCCATATTTATTAAATAAGAATGAGTTGCCCATCAAAATGCAATACCTACAGAATACAACATTTTTTCATTTAAACTTCACAAGTGTGCTCTGAGCTGTTATTATATCAATTTCCATTTTACAAATAAGTTCAAAGGTTTACTTGCTTTACTAGGATACCATAGCTAGTGAACAGGGCACCTGAGTACCAAAGTTAGCTTCTGCTGCCTTTGTAACCTGTGATCCTTTGCAGTATATTATCTATAATTCTGTCTAACAAGAAGTTGAGAGTAGTTAAAACCAAGTGCAGGATGCAGGAGTAATGAGATTTTTTTTTCTCTCTGTGGGGTAGTCATATTACATGTAGACTAAGCATCTGAAGCTCCGTGACATTTCGTTGAGAACTGCTTTCGTAGATGGGAATTTTACTCAAAAGTGCTTTGATATTTGCTTTTACATTAAAGCAAACATACATTAAAGGAAGCAGGGCAAACCCTGCTTCAGCATGTGCTCTTAAAGAACTGTTAAACCTTAAGATATTGAATTGATACTGCCATATCCAGGATGAATTCATTCAATCTCATTTGCTGGAATCATGTTTCTTCTGGATGAAAATATGGCCAGTGGAACAAATAAGACTTGGATTTCTGTTATGAGACTTCAGTGAATCATTGGTTATATATGTGCTTTGAAAACTGATAAAATAATAGTATCAGTCTCTTTTCTACTAACATGCTGATTCCTTGCACTAAGATCATCAACTAGTTATACTTGGGAACCTTTGAAGAGAGTAGTATCATCATTACTCCTCTTCCATTTTGGTCAAATTTGCCATTAAAGGGAAAATTACCGAGTCTGCGTCACATTTAGACTGTAGGTAAGATTCTCTAAGCTTGTTGGTCTTTACTTCTTTTCCCTAATCAAAGCATATGTTTGGTGCTATATGATATTTATATTAGGTGCTCTGAGACACATTTCATATTTCCCACCTTCTATTCTTTATGAATAAATGTCAGTTTCTCATCATTGTTCTTCTTGGTTTGTCAGAGTTTGTCTGGCAACCAATATAGACGCCTGGTATGGCCTAAGAACAACAATCTTTGCCAGAAAAAAAATACATGTGCTTATATTAAAAACTGCTATATCCGGAAGATGCTTCTTTTCACAATTTTAGAAGACACTCTTTTCTCAGTTGCTTTGATAAAACTTGCTGCTGAAATAAACAGCATTTCAAGTTGTACTTTAATTTACTTGGAAAACAAAATCTCAGTATTATGTTTACATTCTTGATATTTATGGTATTATTAGGAAATATACAGTCATCTGCTTAAAGAGTCATAAAATATCACAGTTTTAAGATTTGCTTATACATAATAGTATACATAATCATCATTTTAAAAATCTTTCAGCATGTTAATGTTTTGTACTCTTTTCATTCTTACACTGTAGTTTCAAAAAGAACTACTGGGGCATAATTTCAAAAAAATAGTTTGTAAAAAATTGTCCTTAGTTGATATGATATCACAAAACCTGAGCATACAAGAATGAGTAACTTGCCTGCAGAAGCCAGGATTTTCTTCATAGAATGCACCTATCTAGGCAGCTACAGGGCCAATCATTGACATTGCTATCTGATTGTGGGACAATCCAACTTTTATGTCTTTAATCATAGATAAATCAATATTTTTTCTTGAATACAGGGATTTTCTTGATAAGTAAGTTACAAAGTTTATTTGCAATCTAAGTGGCTTGTGAGTAGTGGCAAATCACTAATGTTAGGCCTGTTATTTGACACGCAGGAGAAAACAATTCATGATTCGAGTCCACAGACTGGTATTTCCACAGTTATGTTTTCCTGGATCCACTTATTTAATATTTGTGGTATTATCATTCTTGAATATGTTTTCCCAGTTGGAAGGAACTACTGTCATCTGAGCATTATGTGTCTGATTTACCAATATAAGCTCCATGCAGCATCTTGCATAGGTTTGTTGATGTTCCATTAATTTCAGTGCTAGATAAGCTAAGTCTTTGTTGATAATCTGGGTGATAAGAGAGCTGGAAATAATCTCACCAAGAGGAATTGTGGATATTTTTAAATGAAAACTAGAAAATATTTGGAGTGTCTGTCAGAAGAAACAGTATCTGTACAAGATAACAGAGTAGAAAGATGAGGTTGAAAGAATAGCATGGTAAGATGGAAGGAGCAGAGAGAGGCTTCAAAAGTTACCTAGAACCAATGCAAAACATTGGATTTATGATTTCTAGTTTTGTAACAAAGGGCTGCACAGCCAAGTTCTTTGTCTCAACTGCTCCCATAAGATGAGTGCATTACTGTTAAGATGACGGAAACGATGCAACAGTGATAAGATCCATTTGCACAATTCAGTGTCTCCCATCCCTAGTTTCTCTAAGAATTTTAGGACTTCTTAGTGATTATAGTAATTTTTATGTTCTTTAATGGAATTTCTAAGTAGATATCCTAGAAAAATAAGTGGAAAACCTTATTAGAGTTATTTTCACCCTGTTTAATTCAATTTTTCTACCTACAGCCTCACCACACTGAACACCATGGATCTTATCTGATCCCAGAAGTTAAGCATGGTTAGGCCTGGATAGTACATGGATGGGAGACCAACTAGGATTACTAGGTATTTGGGTGTAAGACCACCTAAAATTACCAGGTCTGATAGGCTTCAAACTAACTACTGGCTAACTAACTAAAATAAATCAGATATTCTCAAAACTTGATTTGTTTTAAGATGAGAACAAGACTTTCTGAATTATTGTATGTAAGGTGTGACAAAAGGATGTTGAATAATATGACACGATAATTAAATTAATTACGCTCTAAATTTCAACTTGCTGTCATTAAGAGTTTACGTACATTTGTCCTAATGTTATAATTTCTTTGATCCTCATGATCAGCTTGAACTTTCTTTTTCATCCATTACTCCTGGCCACTTATTAATTTGATACATCAAATGCCCTTAAATATAGTTTTAAATTTCCAAAGCCTTTGTCATAGATATGAATCATAAAAAAATTGTAATTTCTTCAAGTGGGTGTGTTTTTTTTTTTTTTTATTTCAGTTTGGAAAGCAGCGCATAGACAACCTCTTCAGTGACCTGCAGGATGGGAAATGCCTCCTAGACCTCCTGGAAGGCCTGACAGGACAAAAACTGGTAGGAACCTTCTTTCCTTCTTTCTTTCTTTCCTTCTTTCCTTCTTTCTTTCCTTCCTTCCTTCCTTCCTTCCTCCCTCCCTCCCTCTCTCCCTTCATTCTCTTTCTCCCTCACTCTCTTCCCTCGCTCCTTCTTGCTCTCTCTTTTCTTTCTCATGTGTATGTATGTGGGAGTGGATGCATGTTTTCATGTGGACATACAGACATGTGTGTGCATGTGTGTGTGTGAAGGCGAAAGGTTGACTTAAAATATCTGGCTCAGTCTCTCTCTGAGGCAAAGTCTCTCCCTTGAACCTAGACTTCATCAGTTCAGCTGGTCTATTTAGTCAGCTTTCTTCTGTGGTCCCTGTCTCTGTCTCCTGAGCCCTCGGATCACAGACAGGTTACCATACCTATTTGGCAACTATGTGTGTGCTAAGGATCCATACTCTGGCCCTCAAACTTGTACATTGAAAAATTTCCCCAGTCCAGGAAATTTATTGTGAAATTTACAGTAACCTCAATGAAGTGTCAGACCTCAAAGAATTAGTTTTATTTCAGTTATCTAATAAAATTCACCAATGTATTAGATAAACAAGACAGTCTTATTACTGAACTAAATCATATTATAAATTTCTTTTTTGGCATTGTCTATCTTATACAGAATAATATAGTAAAAAATTCAGCAATACATTCTGTTAATAAGCAATATTTGCCTTTACTTTTTAAAAATGCTTCTTAAGGACTAATTGTATAAAATTTTATGCATAATGACTTTAAACTTATCTTTGTGCTGTTTTATATTTTGCACATATTTTAAATGTACCTGTATTTATAAATAAAATTATTTTTAGTACAGCATAATAAAATGTTAGTATTTAGTCTGATATCCAAAAGCAAATGAGATGAAAATGTAATTTCCTTTTGAGAAATTTAACTTGTATAACTTTAGAACATCCCTATGAAGGACATAACATGGTAATACAATGTTATAGGTCACTAAAGTCATGGAAGAGTCTGAGTTCAGTTGATGAAAGTCTCATAATGGAGAAAATCTCTTAAATCATAATCTCTTGACTTAGAAATCTTTTTAGATGTCTATTATTCTTGTAAGCAGGGCTTAGGACGCCATTCTACCTACAGTCATCCACTCTGCGTGTCTAATGAGCCCTATTCAGTTACTGCTTTAATCTTATCTCTTTTCCCTTTACTATAGCTCTCCAGCATGCGCATTTAAGCATGTGCCTGCACATGAGCACGACCCCACACACAAGCCAAGGCTTTGTATGTACTATAGAAACTCTAGCTGTCTATCAAAGTTAGATCTGGCCAAAATCCTATCTCTGAGTTGCCTCCTGCAATTTTCCCACACCAAGCCAAGTTGGTCCCTGTTCGCTCAGTCATTGCCCAGAATTTTGCTTTGTTGTCTTGTTTACCTATTTTGCTTTGTGTGCGTCTTTGTGTTCTGACAGTCCTTGAAAAACATTGGCTTCTGCTTGCTATTGAAGGCTTTTTAGAACAAACTTCTAAAATTAATTTCTCCCTCTTAAATTCCATAGAATTCATTTTTTTTCTTTTAATTACTTAAAATAATATTTTGGTACGTATATGGAAGCATGGCTATGAAAATGATTTTCAAATATTGTAGCTATGCTGAAAAGCCATACTTTGTGCATTCATTTTTAATTAACTTCAATAATTATATAGGATTATAATGTTACTCTATTAACTCAAAGTGATACATTTTTCTGGTTTACTAACCCATTTGTCTTATTTTTGAGATTATAGTATAATTACATTTCACCCTTTTCTCCTTCTGATTCACTCATATACTCCTCTCTACTCTCTTTCAAGTGAATCACCTCCTATTTTCATTAGTTGTTTTTGCATGTATATACATAAATACATGTATGTTCCTTAAAATAATCTGGTCTGTATAATATTATTTATATGCATGTTATTTATATGCATATTTGATATATTTTTATGAAATTTAACTTGGGTTGATGACTTCCTAAAATAAAATATTCAAATTCTTTACATTTAAACTTTTGTCAAATAGCCAGTTGGAAGGGGCAGTGTAGGCTTAGTCTTAATTTCACTTTATGCATATATGATGTTTAAGTGTATATGCAGAACATGTGCATTTTTATAATGGTGATAAAGAAATTAGTGCCTGTGAGCATCCAGCTACTCTTGGTAATTATGTGTCAGTTCTGTTCATAAATAAAAAAATAAATAAATCTCACTGTCTTTCATAAACTGTTCTCATTCTCTGCACACTAATGATGACATTTTGCTGCTTTTCTGTAGAAAACATGTTTCTGTACCTTTGTTTTCTTGATGTTTGTGGTGGTAAATAGAAAAATACTAAAATGTAGGCTGTTATCACTTGGACATTCATGGGGTAAAATTTTCTAAGATATGAAAAGTGGAGATTTCTGTTAATGAGGCTATGCTTGGAGATGGAGGAAGTGAGGGAACAAGACATTTATGTCTTTTACAAAGGATACTAGTCAAGTCATCTTGACGAATAGAAGACTTAGGATAAATGTTGGAAGCTTATCCAGCCAGTTTAAAGAATAAGGTTCTCTAGGGTATGGAAGTCTTAAGAAGGTTGGGAAGACTCTTGGAAAGTACACGGTAAAATTAAAAGTACAAAAGTACATTATTTATTCTATACATACACAAAGTAAAGAAAAGGTAAGAAAAGAAATAAGAAAATTCTGACTGCATAGGCCCAGCCCAAATGTTAAAGCCTTGCTCCACTGATAATTTCTGTAAATACATATTAATTCTTTTAAGATTAGAATAATTACATATACAAGTTGTATGGAACCATTGGCATTGCAAGTTGCTTAATAATAATGTGAAGTACCTTGCATGTACTACCAACTCCATACAGCAAAAATCTGAAAATACTATATCAAAACTCCCCATCTAACGTCTTTACACACATTCCTATTTAAAGTTGTAGAACAGCTATTTTTATTAGCTCTGTTTTAACAGGTGAGACAACCGGAGAATGGGAAGAAGTTTCTCATGCTCACATAGTCCAAAAGTGCAAGAGCAAAAAGTTGAAACCAGGTTTTGGAGGTCATGACTTTTACTAAACAATAGCCTCCCTAAACTTAAAATGAGAGCTATATAAATCACTGGTTTCAGCAGCTGATTTGTTCTGACATTGTTTTTGAAGATATCAAGGAAAAGTTGTTAGTAGGAAATGACTTTCTGATATATTCCTGGAGATAGCTAATGAAAACTTGCTTTAAGGGAAATCCATCAAAAATAATAATTGTTATTAAATACAAGTATCATAACAATCGAATTTCTAAAACTTATCAGTTAGAAAAAATAAGGTGTTGTGTATTTTCATTAATTATGCAGATGCTATTATAAAATTAACAGATGGGATATAACTTTTGGGATAAACTAATTATAAACTAAGAAGCCTGGTTATTGAAATTTTGAATTCTAGTGACTAGGACAACTAGGTAGTAGTCAAAGAAATACTGTTCTTATTTAACATTACATATTTTGGTGATAATTTATTATTTGTGAATTTTATGCATTGTATTTTGAAAATATGCACCCTCTCCTTCCAACTCTGGCCATTAGCACCCTATCCATCCTCCTACACATTCCCAACTGACATTGAAAATCATTCTTTTTTTACATTTTTTTGGAGGGATGGGGTTTGAGACAGGATTTCTCTGTAGTCTTGAAGCCTGTCCTGGAACTAGCCCTTGTAGACTAGGCTGGCCTCGAACTCACAGGAATCCACCTGTCTCTGTCTCCCAAGTGCTGGGATTAAAGGCGTGCCCCACCTCTTCCTGTTTTGTTTTTGTTTCTTTTAAAACATTTCTTATTTTGCCATTGAGCCCAATTTCTGTTGCCAAGCTCGTATTGGTAGTGGGATCTGCCCTAGTGTGCAGCTAGTCTAACAAGAATCACATCATTAATGGAAACTGACTTTTCTTCTCCCTGTTTTTATCAGATAGCAATAACTCTGCAGATGGTTTTGGGATTTTATACCCACCACCTTCCTACTCTATATTGAGATCTTGTCTTGAACAGATCTTCTTGTCCCAATCACACATGTTTGTTTCAATGTGCATCCAACATGCTATGTAGGGAAAACATTTTTTTTTGTCATCAAAAACCTCTGGCTCTTATGACTAAGAATATCCCTAGGACTTGGAGTAAGGGATATAATAAGTATGTCCCATTCAGTGCTAAACATTTCAGAGACTCTCGTTTTCTGAATGCTCACTGAACATTTTGTGTGGAATAATTTGTATTTGACAATTCTGTACCTTATTATGATTTATCTGACAATGTATTTTTGATCAGACTCACCTCCATTTTCATCTCCTATGTCCCTCCCTCTATTATTCAACCTGTTATTCTTTTCTATTACCCCCCTTTCTTTTATGACTGAGTTAAATAAGGTTCGCTTGTTTGAGCTTGTATAAGTGGGCTAGTTAGTGAGTAGAGTGTGGGCAGTCCAAGAAACTCACATCTCCTTCAAACTTTTCTAAAACTTACTTTTCTATCTCACTGCTTACTTTCCTTATAGATTTTGTTAATGTTTTCCATCCTTGATGCTATTATAACAATATACACTGAGCTAAAAAAAAGTGAAGGCACAATCATTCCAAATTGTACTGTGTAAAGGGAAAATATGTGCTTTCTTTCCCAGGAGGTGGATTCTTTATGCTAAAGATGTGCTATGCCAAGGACAAATCCCAAAGCCTGAAGACTATATATATATATATATATATATATATATATATATATATATTTCACAGTATGTGTTCATTTAAATGTAAAATATTCAAGCTTAAAAGTGAAATTTATATTGGTCTTTTCAGGTAGATTTTTTTTCTCTCTTTGTTCTCTAGTAAACACCATTTCTCTCTCTCTCTTTTTTTTTTAGCCAAAAGAAAAAGGATCTACAAGAGTTCATGCTCTGAACAATGTCAACAAGGCACTGCAGGTCTTACAGAAAAATAATGTAAGTGGTGACCTGAACAGGGTCTGAACACCAGGAAACAGCATGTTTAATGTTTGAGAAAGGGCTTTGGCCCAAATGTAGATAAGGCTTCTTAAGCTCTCTTGTAAATCGCAGAGGCTCTTATTCAGAGCCCCTGTGCTAGTTCCTTTGTATGTGCTTGCAGCTAATGTAATTCTGGAAGCCAATGAACACAATCATAGAGGACAGAGAAAGATGAAACCTGTGCCTGCTATGACTTTCATGTTGTTTCTATATGTTACTTGATGTAGCTGTTTTAATAGACTGACTGAATCCTTCATGTAGCAGTATTCTGTAAAACAAAGAGACATGGATTCCTGAATGGTATGCCATGTTTTCAGTTCTACTGCTAACATACTTAGTGCGATTCAAGCTAATATTTGTGACACTAAACACACATTGAAAATAAAAGTTTAACAAAGAAACAACTACTGTGAAGGGGAAGAATTGTTTGGTTTAGTATACTTGGATGAAAATATATATGATGTACTAGAAAAAAATAAACAATCATAACTAAATGAGTGATCAGGAGAGAGGAGATCTAGTCTCCTCTGAGAAAGACTGAACTAAAGTTTACATCATGACCTTGCAGGGAGATAGTTTTCCTTTCATATTAACTTCTACAAACTTTCTTATAGACCAATAGGTCTATAAGGCACTTTTGGTATATTTCTGACTATATCCAACACTCTTTAAAGTGTAATTTCAAAAATATTTACCATATATTCTTAAAATAACTGCAATACATAATAGATTTTTAATATTGTACATTCTTGCATGTATTTCTCAACTCGTCTAGTCATAGTAGGCTAACATAAAGGATATAAAATTGGAAACTGTAAAGTAACAGGTTGAATTTATGAATGTACGGTCATTGTCACGTTTAACATATGAAAGTTATCTTATTGAAACTTTACAAACATGATTGCTTTCCAGCTTCAAATTTTCGGTTTTTCTGATATTAGACTAAAATGACCTAATGGAAATAACAATTTTTCTAGCATATTAGGTAAAAAGAGAAGTTCTTTCAAAAGTAAATACTGGAATGAATATAGATAAAATCTATTGAAAGAGTATCTAAAAAAACTGCTGTTTTGCTGAAGAGAATTCAAACAAATAACAAAAACACAGTATTATAGAAATCTTCTAAGTCTATAAATAAATCTTAATCATAATAGATTTTATTTAAAGTAATAGAATAATCATTTTAATAGTAACATATTTAATGTTAAACGAAGTATAAGAATAATATAAATACTTTGAATATTTAGAATAGTTATTTCATTTCTCCTCATGCTCCAAAGCATAGTAGACAGATATACAAAATAGCATTCACTTTCTATAAATTCTCCTTATAAAGTTGAGTATAAAAACACAACAGTTTAATAATTTTGTTTAATTATTCCGAGCTCAAATCTGTGCTGTCCTCCAGGCATTAAGAAAGTTCTATCTTTGCCATTATCAGTAATGTTATTCTTTAATGCTCTAGAATGTCCAGAGACCAATAGATATATCTGGTGCTATTTATAGTTAGAAAAACAATTAAGAAAACCTTTAATCTATAGTCTGTTGTGAGAACCACTAGCATAATGATCATAAAAGTCTAAGTTATCTTGTGAAGCCAAATGCAGTAATTACTGTCCTGAAACAGAAGACACATTCTGTACTGACTGGATATTTTTGTGTGTGTCAACTTGAAACAAGCTAGAATCACAGAGAGGAAGGAGTCTCAGCTGAGGAAATGCCTCCTTCTGTAAAATCCAGCTGTAAGGCATTTTCTCATTTAATGATCAATGAATGGGGGAGCACCCAGCATACTGTGGGTGGGGCTATTTCTGAGCTGGTGATTCTGGGTCATATAAGAAGGCAGGCTGAACAAGCCATGGGAAGCAAGCCAGTAAGCAGCTTCCCATGATGTCCTCTGCATTAGCTCATGCCTACCAGGATCCTGCTCTGTTTGAGTTCCTGTCCTGACTTCTTTCATTGATGAACAGCAATGCTGAAGTGTAAGCCTAGTAAACTCTTTCCTCCCCAACTTGTTTTTGGTTATGGTGTTTCATTACAGCAATAGAAACTCAAAGTAGAACACATCCAAACCCAAAGTTCAAAAGACTATAACTGAGGATTAGTTCCATAAACGGGCACCATTGAAGGACTTAACCATGGATAGTGATGCATTAAGTGGCTAGTTGAATAAAAACACTTACTTTCTCTGAACTATAAAAGAAAATTGCTAACTTGATGAAAGGTGTAGCTTTAGTAGAGTACCATGAGATAGATGTGCAACACAATATGAATATATATATATATATATATATATATATATATATATATATATATATATTCTCAAACAATGACCTGGTGACTTGAATCTTCTCTAACCACCTCATTAATATCCTTCCAGTGTTGTTGATTGGATAATTGCCAACATGAATATGTGTTGTGTTTGTGGGGAGGAGGCTATATAAAATCACAGGCAGTGGACTTATCTCATAGAAAGAAAATAACAGGTTAGGTGGGTTTGGGTGTAAACAGGGCAGCATACAGTGTATGAAACATCCTAGTTGTTCTTACTCTGTTGTTCTGGGTGAGTCTTGAAACCGATACTAAAAATCCTTATGTTGTCCATTGTCTCGCATTGCTGAGCAAATAAGGAAGTCATTCTCTTTTGAGACCATGCTACTTCCATGTGCTGACAGGAAGCAGAGATGGTTTATCTTTACAATATCAACCAGGTAACAACATACACATCCCCCTGGGGCAGAAAAAGGTTAGAGAGTCATGGTCATTTCTAATGCTTCAAGCTAAACCAGTTCTTGTTTCCTCTTTTTCTATAACTTCGTTTAAAAAAAATTATTTACTGACCATTTCATAGGTGAATAATATATTTACATCATTCCTCCCTTTTTTTCCATCCTTCAATTCCTTCTGCGTCCCCCACTTCCTCTCAAATCCACGTCCTTCTATTTTTTTAAAATATTATTATTACAAATGCACAGATACACACACAAATACACACACACACACACACACACACAGAGAGAGAGAGAGAGAGAGAGAGAGAGAGAGAGAGAGAGAGAGAGAGGATGTGGGGGGATTGGATAACTTACCAGGTAGTTTGTCCCCGAAGAAGACTAATTTTTCCTCTCTCAGTAGCTGTATTAGTTAAAGTTTCTATTGTTGTGAAGAGACATCATGACCATGACAACTCTTATAAAGGAAAACATTTATTTGAGATGCACGTTACAGTTTCAGAGGTTTAGTCCATTACCATCATAGAAGGGAGCATCATGTCTGGGAGTATGGTGGAATGCAGGCAGACCAGATGTGGTGCTGGGGATTTCTACATCATGATCTAAAAGGCAACAGGATGTGAACTGTCTCCTTGGGTGTGGCTTGACCATGTATGAGACCCCAAAGCCTGCGTTCTGAATGACACACTTCCCCCACCAAGGCTACATCCTCTCTACAAAAGCACACCTTTTAATAGTGCCCCTCTCTATGGGAGACATTTTCTTTCAAAACAACACTGCAGCCAGTATATTGCCTGTAGCTTTTGATCCTGCATTGACATTGGCATGTCAACTGATGGCGTCATTTTCAGGTCTTATTTACAAAGCATAACCTGGCCTTACCACAGATACTAGTACTGAAGGAGGTGTGGCCAGAGTGAAAGAGATCTGAAGATGAGAATAGAGACACAGGTGTTCTGAAGGAAGAAACGGGAAGAAAGGGAAAACTTTAAGTGGTATTGAGGAGGGGCAGCAGCTCATTCCTGTTCTTTTATCCCCACTTGAATTCTGCTCATATCTTGTCTTCATAGAACATGCACACCACTTTATGGTCTGATTTTATTTTTATGTGGCAGTGGTTTTATCATGACATTATCTCTGCTATCACTGGTTTAGTTTAGAAAATCCATGTATTGGGAAGAAATCACTTCTAAGTCCAGTGATACCATCATTACAATATTTGCTGAGAGCAAAGCTAATTTGTTTTTCTTTCTTTCTTTTTTTATTGATTTTTATTGAGCTTTACATTTTTCTCTGCTCCCATGCCTGCCTATTTTTTTGTAATAAAGTTGGGCTGGCTATGGTACTGAGAAACAAAGAAAGGATAGTACAAATTCCAAATTCCCGTGGAATAGGGTGACACTATGAAATCACTTTGTTATCTCACCAGGTCTAGATTTTACAAAATTATCTAGAGCCTCTATTTGTTTGTGGCTTTTTTAAGGGGTAGAGAACAAATTTCCAATGAGAGGGAACATTTTTCTCGTATCAATTCTATCACTTCAAAACTATTTTTTTTGTGTGTGAGCACTGTTTTAGGAGAACTTAGAAGGCAGTTCTATGGTATTTTCGGCCTTTTTTCTCTCAGATAAGATTATTTAATGTGTAGTTTAAATTTTCTGTGGTTGGAAGACTCCTAAATGTGTAAAAGGCTCGTGGCACATAAATGAGCACCTGAGTTTGGATTGCCAATGTGCACATAAACGCCAGCCATGTAGGTAGAAGCCTCTAATGCTGGCACTGTGAAGAAAACCACAACTGTTGTGCTATAGCTATGCCATGTCCTGAAGACTGTGCTCCTCCCTAACATTTAAATCTTACACTCCTTCAATATCTTGTTCAATATATTCCATGATGCTTGGACAGGTTGATATTTAGGGCTAAAATCAAAATCAATTATTCTTAGCACTTTGTCAGTTGTGAATCTCTTGCATTAACTGCTACAAACTGCAAACAAGACAAGCTTCTCTGAGAAATGCTGAGAGGAGAACCGGTCTTTCAGCACAAACTTAAATATTTACAAGGCAGTTTGATAACATGACCATTTGGCAAAACAAAGTTGGTTATATGGCCTTGCTGGCCAGGGCATGTGACCAGGTCCAATAATACCAAGGGTGACTTCCCTTCTTCAAAGTGGGTGTCTGATAAATAACACTCCTGCCACCTTTCAACAAGTGGCTATAGCTAGTCTGGGAACTGGATTTATAGCATGGAGAGAACACAGCTGCAAGGATCATTGGTCGCTTTTCTCCCGCAGCTGCCTGCATAGCATCTTTGGGCACTGTGGAAATGAGCCAGCAGGGAGGAAGTTTCCATCTCAGCTCCAGCATGATATCTGTATGTTCAACGATAAAAGTGTGTTGTGTCTTTAGAAACAGGCTCTTACCATAAAACTCTGCTGGGTATCCAATGTAACTAGCTATATCTTGTAGTTTGTGGGGGCCTAATGGGAATTGCTTCACAAACAGCACACAGAGAAATAGCCTACACCTGACACTGACGTTTTAACTTAATAATCCTTAGCTTCTGGAATCTGCATTTTTCCATCCATACAAAATCCCCCCTTTCATACTTCTTAAAATTAATTTTAGTCATGTTATAAAGTAATAAGTTTTGATGTGACTTCTTTATAAACCATAATTTGAACATTTTCTTCAGGCCACCAACCAACTGTGCTCTGTCATCTCCCTGGCATTTCCAAATTTTATAGTTAAGATTTTTTTTAGAAAGGTATTATTTCTATTACTACATTTTCTTTTTTTTTTCTATGCACACTGAGGGTTTTGTTCAGCTATTCAGAGGAATGAATATATATCATATTCATGGAAATGAGTGGAATTGGAAATTATTATACTAAGCAAATAAGTGAAAAACAAACATTACAAGTTTTCTGTCATACACACAATGCCTCTATCTATCTATCTATCCATCTACCTACCTACCTACCTGTTGATCTCTCTGTGTATACAATCATCAGTCTTTATATTATCTGTACATATGAAAATATAAGTGATATTATTAGGGGAAATTATATATAAAATGGAGGAAGGGAGCCAGGAGGTGGTGGCACATGCCTACTATTCCAGCATTCAGGACAGAGGCAGTTGTATCTCTGAGTTCCAATCTCATCTACAGAGCAAGTTCCAGGATAGTCCGGGACACACAGAGAAATACTAGAGGAAGGGGGTAACAAGAAAGGATGATAGGAACAGCAGCAGCAACAGTAACAACAACAACAAAATTCAAGAAAGGAAACTATCACAATACATTCTTCTACTTGGAATACATACAAGAATATAACATAAGACAGAAATGAAGCTATTGTGGGGGGTGTACATTCTGAAACATGTAGGGAAACAGAGAGACAAGAGGTTATATATTAGAAAATCCAACATTTAACTTGTAGACAATGTTACAAAGAGGCTCACACTGAATTGTACATTTTCTTTTTTTAATTGAATTTATTGAGCAATACATTTTTCTCCCCTCCCCTCCCTTCTTCTCTCCTCCCCTTCAACCCTCTCCCAGGGTCTTTCAGGGTCCCTGTACTCCCAGTTTACGCAGGAAATCTTGTCTTTTTCTACTTCCCATGTAGATTATATCCATGTACATCTCTCTTAGAGTCCCCATTGTTGTCTAGGTTCACTGGAATTGTGAAATGTAGGTTAATTTTCTTTGTTTTCTGTCTAAAGGACTTTTGAGTGAGTATATATGATATTTGTCTTTCTGGATCTGGGTTACCTCACTCAATATGATGTTCTCTAGATCTGTCTATTTACCTCCAAATTTCAAGATGTCATTATTTTCAAACCTCATAATAGGTCTTCAAAAGACTTGCTCATTAGAAATGCTGATTTCCCATATTCCGGAAGAAACCAGTACTGTTAGCTCTGTGAAAATACTAACTGTTGTCTATTTGTCAAATGCTTCAATGATTTTTATCCACATCATCATCATCATCTGTGAAATATTCCAAAATATTCTTTTGTAAAACAGAACAATGCACAACAAATACATATCTCAATTTTAAATTCATAGTCCAATGCATTGTAATATTGTTACTCTTAAGCTGAAGAATGCTTTAATTTAAAAGAATTTGAAGAATTAGATAATATGAGTTTGCTAGTCTTACTAAATAACTTAGACTTTAACTTTTGCAGTGAGAGGAAGACAACTTTTTCAAGTATATTTATACCTAACCTGAGGTACTTGTTTATCAGTGATACTTTCATATGAAGGTTTTGTGTAATAATACTTATACACTTACAAATAGCATTACAAATTTTAGATTTTATTAAACTTAATGTTAATAATGCTTTTTAAAATTGTATGGCCAAAATTGCAAGGCTTGGAAAGGAAAGGTTATATATGCTTGCTTTTAGAAAAGTAACATAATATATTAACACATATGAAATGTATATTGCATAAAAGAATTCAATTTAAGTAATACTGCATGGAAAATTATATACATTTTACTTTATTCTGTAATGTAAAATCATTAATGAGGAAAATATGTGCTTTCTCAAGTGTTACTCTCTAGTGTCAAACTATAAAATAAACTTAATTATGTTTAGTTATAATACCTACTTTGCCAAAAAGTGTAGATTACATTTTGTAGTCTCCTAGGCTTCCTGAATTGATACTTTCATCTTGATTTGTTTCTTTTAAATTGCTGGTTTGTTTTGTTGAGACAATGTTGCTCTGTGTAGCAGTCCAGGCAGTCTTAGAACTCCCTCTGTAGACCAGGCTGGCCTCAATCTCAGAGATCTGCCTGCCTCTGCCCCTTTAGTACTGGGTTTAAAGGCATACACCACAATTGACTGAATGTTTGTTTTAACATATATCATCCTTTCAGGTGTTTATGTTTGCTCAAGGTTATAGGACTTAAAACAAACAGACAAAAAATCCTACTTCATTGTTAAATATGATGTAAGCAATATATGAAAACATAGCTTCATTAAAGTATTGTCCTATGTTACAACACTGAGATCAAAATGTTTAAATTATAGAAAGTCATTTCATTTGTTTGAAGCCACTATTATTTTAACATATCTTAGTCCATATATGTGGTATATAATAGCTGGTAAAAGTTATAGAATGAATGACTTCATAAAATTTAAACCATTGGAAATAGGGAAAGAGAACAGTAAAATGGCTCACGGGGTAAAGGTTGTTTGTTGCCAAGATCAGTGACCTAAATTTGATCCACAGGATCCACATGGTTGAAGGAGAAGACAATCTGTTAAAACTTGTCTTCTACACATACATTGTACATGCATACAAAATAAATTAACAAAAATTGTCATAAGTCAATATTAAAATGATACAAACAAAGCAGGGATTGAGGAAAACTTGGTTTCATGGACAGGTATACAATAACAGTATTTTTCCCTTTTATTTTATATATATATATATATATATATATATATATATATTAGACTATTCATCATTCAATTATAAAATATACATTACATGCATGTCTCAGTGGAAGAAGAGAGCGGTGATTTATGTCATAGTTCTTGAAATTTTAAATAGTTTAAATCTTAATTTTTTTTTAGAAAAGCACAATACTGCAAGGCAGTGAAGCCACATTGAATTTTCTCTAGTTTCAGATTTAAATGCATTGTATTTAGAAGGATTATGTAAATCCTTGAGACAAACTCACTTAACTATAGATAAGTATGTTTAACTACATGTTAATAATTTATAAAACTCTTAGGATGTTTATAAAGGAAACCTGGATCATTAGTATGGTGGAAGAAACTTAGTAGGTTATTTACTATTCGTGATAAATAAATATATGGATGTGAAATACAAATAAATGATGAAAGTATACTCATAAAAGGTAGCTACTAGAATAGTCATTTATCTAATAAAATCCAATCCATGGTAGGTTGTAAGCCATTAGTCACTGTTTAAGAGTGTCAAGATTCTGAATGTATACTCAAACTTTTAAAATGACATTAAATATTCTCTTTTAAAATGTGTTCATTTTTGGGTGCAATTATTTTATAAAATTTACTTTGTAGTAATTTTGGAATAGCCCCATTCAAATAGCAAGACTGAAGAGCGACAAAATAGTTTGTGTTTATTTCTTTTCCCTTCATAATTCGTATCTTTTATTCGGGTATTATACAGAAAAACTAAGGAATACAAGTATCTACACCTGCAAATAAATGTGAATTGCAGAAAAGTTCTGAGAAAGCCACATATCTTGAAAACATACTCTGAGAATTTTTTTTTATTTTCTGTTGGCTAAGTGGTATGGATTAGTTGTCATTAGGGTTTGCAGCTATGAAACATCCATGTCATTGCTGGCCCAAAATGCATAAACATTTTATTTGTAAACTGTCACTTTCCTTACTGAATGAACTGTAACTTTAACTTCCAAGTTAAAACTGTAAAAGAGTTAAAAACATAAATAATGGAAAGTTTCACCATCTCTCCTCCATTGCCTAGAATAAAAATGGATGACAAAATGAATTAGTGTATTCAGTCATAGAATTATTCTCATCGATCATACTCACATATACACACACACATACATCCTAGTATTTATTATAAGAATATCACTCACTTTTACCCATTCCTCCTCTCTTTTTGATGATTTGCTCTAATTTTTATTCCTCAACTTGATTTTTTAAAACTAGGTTCTTCTTTCGTACAATATATCCCAACCACAGTTTCCCCTCCCTCCACTTCTAGCTCCACCTCCAGCACCTTCCCATTCACCCAGATCCACTCCCTCTCTGCTTCCTCTGCAGAAAGGAGGGGATCTCCAAGAGATGACTTCCAGACAGGACAACAGAAGATACAATAAGACAAGGCAAAACTCCTCATTTTGAGACTGGAAAGTCAACTCGCTATGAAGAAAAGTGTCCCAAGCACAGGATAAAGAGTCAGAGATCTGCCCATGTCCACTTTTAGGATTCTCACAAGGGTAGCAAACAAAGAGCCACAACATACACAAAGGACCTAGTGCAGATCCATGCAGGCCCCATGCGTGCCCCTTCAGTCTCTGTGAGCCCATGTGACTCCTGCTTAGCTGATTTGGTGGGACATGTTCTCCTGGTGTCTTACATTTCCTATCACTCCTACACAGTATTTCCTGCTCCTATTTTCACTCATCCATTATCCAATTGAGATTTCCAATTTAGACGCTCTATCCACATATCTGGCTGTGAGGCTCTGTTGCCATCAGTTGCTGGAGGAAGCCTCTTTGATAACTATAAGAAGAGGCACAAATCTATTACTATAGAAGAACGTCATTAGGAATCATTTCATGACTTTTTTTTGCCACTTGCGTTTGGTTCTACCATAAGTCTCTGGGCAATTCAGTCTCTGGTTCCTGGTCATACAGGTAGTGTAGGACATGGCCTTCTTCTCTTATTGTGGACAAGTTAAAGCAAAAGTTGATTGGCCACTTGCCCTTGTTCTGTGCCACCATATCTTTCAGGCAGAGCAGATTGTAGGTGGAGAATTGTGTGCCGGGGTTGGTGTCGAGGTATGTAGTTCCATAGCCTGCAGAGTACCTTCTTGCGATGAGACTAGAATGTAGAGGTGAATGTTACAAGCTTGCCCTGCTTGATTTCTCTATGGTCAGTGAGCTCAGTGGAAGTTGTCCTCAGCAACTGCTGTCAGTTTTCAGAGGATAACTTTTTTCCTAGCATCAGACTGGGTTGTTTACGCATCTCCATAGGACCTCTTTGGCCAACAAGAAAAGACAGTCCCACCACTAGTTGCCTTTTCTGACTACAAACGATGACCAGTTCAGACTCCCTACCCTCTATTGTGCGGAGTCCTCACTAGAGTCACCCTCATAGATTGCAGGAGTTTCTGCTGCACTAGGTTTCCATACCACCCCCTCAACTGCTCCTAATTCCAACAGTCCTAGTGACTTCTCATCACACCTATAGATCAATGAATCTCTTAACGCTTAGGAAAGAAACTTTTGTTTGCAGTCCATTTCAGTTAATATAGAGATCCACAACCGGTCAAGGTGCAGAGAACAAAGAGATTGGAAAGTACTCAGCCTTAAAGCAGTCATCTGGATCATGCCCCCTCTTCCTGATGCTCGGGGATCTTTGTTAAAGAGGAGGAGGAATGATTTTAAGAGCCATAAAGAATAAATGACTCCAAGGAAACAATATTTTCTTGCATTGTTTACTGCAGTGCTACATTGCAATGCCAAAGCAGTTGCAAATATGAATTCTCAGCCATACAGAGAGTTAAGCTTAAGCCAGACAAAATTCCAACATGGAGGGGGGAGTTGAGCAAGAAGTCCCACCCATATCTGAGTTCCACCCATACTGATAGTGCTTGGAGAGGCAAAATCAGTTTTCTTTAAATTGTAGCCTCTGGCATGTTTATCATACTCCAGTGAAGGCCACATACCCAAGAGTATATGGAAGCAGAAGTTGGACATAAT
>NW_024544214.1:77500-126260 GCF_018167655.1 Microtus oregoni
TCATAAATGCCCCCCACATTCAGCAGGTCTAAATTTTATTTATATACAGATGTGCCCACTATCAGTCCAGAGTCAGTGAGTTCTCACTAGCTCAGGTCAGCAGTGTCTGTGGGTATCAGCATCATGGTCTTAACTCCTTTTCTCATATTATCACTCCTCCCTCTCTTGGACTGGTCTCAGGTATCTCGGTCCAGTACTTCCCTGTAGATCTCTGTATCTGCTTCCATCAGTTGATCATTGAAATTCTATGATGACAATTAAGGTAGTCATCAGTCTGATTACAGGGGAAGGCCAATTTAGGTATCTTCTCCACTGTTGCTTAGAGTCTTAATTGGAGTCATCCTTGAGAATTCCTGGGATTTTCCTTAGTGCTGTTTCTTAATAGCTCTTTAATGGCTCCCTCAATCAGGATATCACTTTCCTTTATCTGCTTCTCTGTTCTTCCCTTCTCTTGAACATCCCATTCCCTCATGTTTGCCTCCTCCCTCCCCTCCATGTCCCCCACCCTCCCTTCTCTCCCCCCTCATAATTTTCTCAGGAGGTCTTGTCTGATATGTGTTCTTTTCTGTGAAGATTCTTTCATTGGGTATAATATTTGGCCATGATTATTCCATTTACTTGAGTTGAATTTTATTTAGAATTGTAAATATTACTTAGTCTGATGTAAAGTGGAGGGACCAGCCATGTACTTCCTCAGTTGAACAGCCATACTGATAATTCCATTGTCCTGATATATTTTTATTTTGGCTGGGCTCAACTACATTTTACAGCAGTATTAAAAGAACAGAAAACAAATATAACTTTTAACATGATACAAAGCTGGCTAGTTTCTAGCCATTTTCATATAGAAATGGTTTCAATAAAATCAGCTATGTGTCAACATACCCTGCCTGCCACCAATGATTTCATTATGCTGCTCAGTATCTTTCAAAATATCTTCAAGGAGGAAACATTTCCATGCAATCAATTGTTTGTAGAATTAAGCTGAAACATTTAAAAAATGAAATAAGGCACACAGGACCACAAAAGACACCAGAAGTGCCAGTAGAATGACTGTAATAGTTTTGAACACATTTCTCTGATGACCCTAGTAAGAGCTTCTGAGGGCACCCAGTCTGTAGATGATGCTGGGCATTATGGCCACCAGCTGTGACAAAGCAAGGAGGACAACACAGGGATTCAGAGATCTCCAAAAGGCTTGTGAACTTGTGTTCATCATTGAGTTGGTTTTCCACAGGATTCCATCAAATCTCGTCTCCTCTAGTGCCCTTGCAACTCCTTTTCCACTCACTCCAAGATAGAATGTCAACATTGTGCTTTCTGATGTTTATTCTTTGGGAGGCATAACATGAGGGACTGCTTGTGGGGGTTTCTGTCCTGCCCAGTTCCCACAGTTGGTTAGCCCCAAAGAAATTCACACAGAGAGTCTACATTAGATATAAACTTATTGGCCCACTAGCTCAGGCCTCAGAGTAGCTCTTATAACTTATATTAACCCATTATTCTTATCTATGATAGCCACATGGCTCAGTACCTTTTTCGGTGGGATAGGTCACATCTTGCTTCTTCTGTGGTCTGGGCAGGACTGTGGAGGAATGGGCTTCCTCCTTCCCAGCATTCTCCCGTTCTCATTGTTCCACCTTTACTTCCTGTCTGGTTGTCCCACCTATACTTCCTACCTGGCCAATCAGCATTTATTTAAAACATGATTGACAGGATACAGACAATTCCCCTGCACCATGGAGGGGAGGTGTTGTTATGGGGAGAAGGATTTTTACACCCAGAAATACTAAAAGAAATTCCCTTATTTACTGTTTTCCTTATTTAAGACATAATTATACAGTGCATCTACTTTCCAATTGTGTACTTAAAGTACCTTAGCTTTGTGAATGCAAGTATACAGACTCTTGCATTCTCTTCCTACTTACATCACCTCTCCTAGCATGCTGACACATTTTCTTAAAACCACTTAACAATCCTTAAAAATTCCCTTGCTCAATACTCTTCATTCATCCTTGAATCCCAAAAGATTCTCTCACCAAGATCATATATGTGTTTTTATACTAAATAGTGAAGTTTCAATATCTCAGAAAAAATAAAAGCAGACTCTGGTCAATATAATATATTTTATAGATTTATTCAATTGTGAATAGCATTAAAGCAAATGCATATATGTAAATATTTTCTTCCAACGCCATGTATTATGTTTTTAATACTGCTATAAAGAATGTTGGACTTGTGAAACTTGTGAATGTCAAACTTACTTCTCCATCATCACCTTTCTAGTCTCCACTTCATATACAACTCTTATCCTGAAAAGAAACTGAATATATACATTCTGAAATAAGTGGCTTTGAAAAAAATTCTGATGTCATCTGACCATGGTGGTGCTCTCCTATAATCCCTGTTGTCAGAAGGCTGACAATGGAGAGTTATGAGATCAAGGCCAGGTAGTGTTACATAATAAGAACTTGACTTTATAATAAATTAAAGGATATATAATATGTGCTCATGTGATATTAAATCAGGTACCTACCTCTGATGGCTAAGCTAAGGATAATTCTTAATTCTAAGTGTTATTCACATTGGTATATTTATTTTTAATATTACTTCAACATCCAATTACCAGAGAGTGCCATGTTTTCTGCTGCTGAAAGTCCTTTCTGCAAAGTCCTGCCAAACTGTGCAAATTAGTTCTTGCCCTGTTCCTCATCAGGATGACACATCTCTTCATTGCCTGATTCTCAAGAGGGATACATTTAGGGAAGTAGTTTAAGTGGGCAAACCTGTGCTGGACACATGTTTATTAATTAATGCTGTGGAGACTGAGAACAGTGGTGGCAGGAGTTGAAAGAAAAGGAGCTATAGCCTCATGGTGACAGAGAATCTAAGTGGCTTTATTTAACACCATGGTGAATCTGGCCAACAGTGACCTAACTGAAGTTCAGATGGCTGATAGTTTATTCTGTTCCATTTTATCAGCAATGGAGATGTGTGACAGCAGAAAAGCTGTGACCGTTGGTGACAGGGCTCTGAAATTCAGGTAGCTGCCCAGGAGACTAACAGCAGGAGTCTGTGTGATAACAGCTGAGTAACAAACTGTTCCTCGAAGGGGAATCTTTGCTGGTACAGCTTTCTGTACATTATACGTTGTTTACCTAGCTAGGTAACACTGTCACTTTTGCCATTGCCTTTTTTCACTGTTAAAGATGGAATTCAGAATCTTTCACAGGCTAAAATTGTGCCCAAGCCATCATCTACGCATCTACCCTTCCTTTCTTAGTCATGATTGCATTCCAATTAACAAATATTTACATATTTGTTTCAGTTGATACTTTCATAAGCACTGTGAGTCTTGAAGAAAAGATTATTTTCTGATTCCCAGTTCATCTTTCTAGCCATCTTAATGATTTCCTGGCAACAATTTTTATGTAGGAAAGGGAGAAACAATAATTATACATACATATTACTCTTTCTTTTTCTCTCAGTAATATTTTGCTCTAGTAGAAGCGATGCCAATGAGGCTGAGCCTGATAAGCTGAATTAGACACACAATGATGCTAAAAGCATTTTGGATTGAATATTGTTTTGTCCTTAAACATTATACACATAGAGGACAGTCTGATCAAGCATTTTGCAAATGAATTCCATTCATCATTGGAGGCTTGCCTGATCAGAGAAAATCCATCATCACCAATATGCCATTAATGACTTATTTCAACTCTGCTTCAACAAAGTACACAAAGCATACATCTACAAATGGTTGTACCTGGGGGTCATGAATGTCATAATATTAGAATATGCTGTGAAAGATTATATATTGTATATGATTATTTGACCTACTTATCTATAGAGTAACTAGGTAAATAGGTAGTAGGTCAGAGATGAGTGACAAAATTGTGGAGAATCCAGCTCTAAGAGATAGAGAGAGTTATCAGCAGATTGTGCCACACATCTACACAGATTTCATACATTCAAACTATCACCATGTTTCAAATATCATCTCTAACTTTATAAGTGTTTTAAAATCAGATTTTATATTATACCCCATAATTTACATTCAACAGTTCATAAAAAGACAACTAATATGAGTTGTTAAAATATGTATTTACTGCAAAGGCAAATATATGTTAATCTCTTCATAGATAAAAAATCCAACCCAAAATATATTTATATTTCACATTGATGCATAATGATTGCATATATATTGTCACATCACATTTTTGTGCACACATACCTTAGGTTTACACAAAGGAAAACTATGTAGGTAAGCATTAATCATATTTACTTACCTACTCTTGCAAGTATCTAATAATGGATCCATTTTTAGCTTTTAAAAGAAAAAGAATAGTCACTTAAATGATTCTGTAGATTAAAAAACCTGAAATGAAGTATCACTTCATTCTTAAAATTTATAAAAATGTTTAGAATGTGCATTTTTATCAGACTACTTAGGGGAATGAAAGTTTGAAATTCAATAAATTTCTAAATAATATTTGTAACTATTCAAGACTAGGAAACAATTGTGCTGAAAGCAATTGATAAAAGGAAAATAAAGCATGCATCTATAGCTGTTAGGCACGCATATTCCTCTTTTACATATTGTTAACTTGTCGATTTTTAAAAATTTCAACAGGTAAACATTTTCAGTCCAGTCAGTGTCTGTGAGTTATTATTGCTGTTGTGAAACACCATGGCTAAAGCTTTATGGGGCAGAAACAGTTTATTTGGCTTACACTTTCACATCACTGTTTATTATTGGAGGAAGTCAGGACAGAAACTCAAACATGGAAAGGAACTAGAGGCAGGAGCTGATGACAGGGGCATAGAAGCATGCAACTCAGTGGCTTGTACTATTTGAACAGTCTGCTTTCTTACAGAACCCAGGACCACAAGACCAGGGATAGTCCCACCTACAACAGCATGAGCCCACCCAAATAAATCACTATTTTTTTTTAAAAGAAAAATGTCTTAAGGGCTTGCCAGTAACCTGATCGTAGGAAGGCAATTTCTGAATTGAGGTTCTCTCTTCCCAGATATAAAGCTAGTTGGTGCAGTTAGTTAGTATAATAGGCATTATCTTTTAAGTTACAAAATGGATCTAGGGTATTTTTAGTTCACTGTATTTTGGAATGTTGTGAAAACAATCTTCTTTCTGGAGATAAATAATCTGGTGATTAAATGGATAGGTAACTTGCTGAATTTCATATAGTAATCTAATAGAAAGGAAAAAATAATATGCATTATAAAGAAAAATATTGTCCTTAAATTATAGAATGACTTAACTTTTAGTTTCATTTTGCTCCATCCAGCCCCTACTGTGTTTCCTCAACTCCAAAATTGTTACCCTCTTTTTATTCAATTATTGCATATGTGTGTGTAAAACATATGCAATATATATAATTACATCATTCTGAAGGGATTTTTGTTATTATAAGCAAACATTTTCTTACTAAAACTGCTTTTCTATTTGTAAACACTAGTGATTTATCTTACTATTGACTAAAAATAAGTCTAATATTTTATACCCTGTCTTTTTAAGTCTATTGAAAGTTATAAAAAGAGCAAGTCTCATAACAGTATTTTAGTATGCTAGACTCTAAAGATGATATTGAACATATTTCTCAGACAACAATCACACCGAATTGATTCCTAACCAATTTCAATTAGAGTTAATGCTGATTCAATGAAGTGTATTGCTTATAATCTCTCTCTCTCTCTCTCTCTCTCTCTCTCTCTCTCTCACACACACACACACACACACACACACACACACAAACAGACATACACACATATGTTTGTGTTTCAATTTAATAGTACTGTCAATTGGAGAATAAGTATAATAAGCATACAGATTTCCATATTTGTCCAGTAAAACAGGCCATCAACAGGTAAGACTCACCTTGACAAACATGCCTTTCATTTCCCTGGTATAGTCCTTTTCTGTTATGAAAACAAAACACCTGAGTCTGGGTACTTATTGAGAGAGCGAGAGAGAGAGAGAGAGAGAGAGAGAGAGAGAGAGAGAGAGGTTTATTTAGCTTGTAGTTTTGGAAGGTGAGAGTACAAAATTACTTTTTCTTTTTTTTTCTTGACATCTCTATTTATTTATTTTTTTATTATTTAATTTATTTATTTATTAAAGATTTCTGCCTCCTCCCCACCACCGCCTTCCATTTCCCTCCCCCTCCCATGATCAAGTTTCCCTCCCTCATCAGCTCGAAGAGCAATCATGGTTCCCTGACCTGTGGGAAGTTCAAGGACCACCCACCTCTATCCAGGTCTAGTAAGGTGAGCATCCAAACTGTGTAGGCTCCCCCAAAGCCAGTACATGCAGTAGGATCAAAATCCCATTGCCATTGTTCTTGAGTTCTCAGTAGTCCTCATTGTCCGCTATGTTCAGCAAGTCCAGTTTTATCCCATGCTTTTTCAGACCCAGGCCAGCTGGCCTTAGTGGTTCCCAATAGAACATCCCCATGGTCTCACTGTGTGGGTGCACCCCTCGCGGTCCTGAGTTCCTTGCTCCCTCTCCCATAGTCCTCATCCTCCAAATTTACTCAGGTGGTCTTGTTTGTTTCTATTTCCCATGTATATTAGATCCATGTACATCTCTCTTAGGGTTCTCATTGTTGTCTAGGTTCTCTGGAACTGTGATTTGTAGGCTGGTTTTCTTTGCTTTATGTTTAAAAACCACTTATGAGTGAGTACATATGATAATTGTCTTTCTGGGTCTGGGTTACCTCACTCAATATGATGTTTCCTAGATCCATCCATTTGTCTGCAAATTTCAAGATGCCATTATTTTTTTCTCCTGTGTAGTACTCCATTGTATAAATGTACCACATTTCCTTATCCATTCTTCAGTTGAGGGGTATTTAGGTTGTTGCTAGATTATAGCTAAGACAAACAAACAATTCTGCTATTAACGTAGTTGAGCACATGTCCTTGTAGTATAGTTGAGCATCCTTTGGGTAATTATTATTATCAAAAGTGGTAATAATCCAATAAAAAATGGAGTACAGACCTCAACAGAGAACTCTCAACAGAGGAATCTAAAGTGGCTAAAAGACACTTATGGAAATGATCAACATCCTTAGTCATCAGCAAAATTTGAATCAAAACAACTCTGAAATTCCATATTAGACCTGTTAGAATGGGCCAATATCACAAACACTCAGAACAACTTATGCTGGAGAGGTTTGGGGTAAAGGGAAAAGTCCTGCATTGCTGGTGGGAGTGCAAACTGGTACAGCCCCTTTGGATGTCAGTGTGGCGATGTCTCAAAAAATTAGGAAACAACCTTCCTCAAGAACCAGAGTCAAAACCCTGTCTCGAAAAACCAAAAAAAAAAAAAAAAAAAAAAAAAAAGAACCAGAGGCATTACTATTTTAAAAATGTGAGGAGTACTTGTTTGGGGGTATGTGCTTTTTATTGAAAATTTCTTTAACAAACAGGTCAAAAATGTGATGAAAACTATCATGGCTGGATTGCAGCAAACCAACACTGAAAAGATTCTTCTGAGCTGGGTCCGACAGTCAACGCACAATTATCCACAGCTTAACGTCATCAACTTCACCACCAGCTGGTCTGATGGCCTAGCTTTGAATGCTCTCATCCACAGTCACAGGTAAATTTGAAATTTAAATTGTTTTTTTAAGTATTGATTTAGACACTAATGATGTATTTTATTGCAATATGACCTGTCTACTAGGAAAAATGGTGTTCACAATATCGATCTAAGTATTTATTGAAACAGACTAAGCATATCATCATATATTTACCTGCTTATGTGAGATAGGGCATCTCTAGGTAGGTATTCCTGTCTCAGTTCTCAGAATAATGGGATTACATGCTTTAAACACCATGGCTAGGAGTTTTCTAATTTTTTAGTTACATATGGCTGTGGTTGAAGGAGGAACAAAAATGAACACATTTTATACTTAGACTCCAAAACAACCAGATTATTTCATGACTTTGCTAATAAGGGGGCTGATAGATTTCAACAGAAGCAGAAATAAGTTTGAGCCTAGACTACAGAACTCAAAGTGGTTTCAAATTTTATGCAAGTGGTTTTAGTGAGATCACCATTCTCAGATAAATAATGTACAGGTAAACATTTGTCATATGAAACATAAGCTTCCATAGCAAACATCATGATATCATGGACGTTTTCTTTCTGATGAGGATTAAAAGAAACATTAAGCATTTTAGTAACCATAGCAAAAAAGGGGGTGGGCATCTAGTGAGTTCAATAACTCAGTGTTCAGAACATCAAAAGAGAGTTTTTTTTTCTATATAGAGCAGCAAAGCAATTTCTTTGAATTACGGAACAATTCTGTGGGCATTCATATAAATAACAGTATAACATAGTAAACTAAGCAGCTTTACTATAGTCCAGACAGTTTTCTAGTTTTCACAATGACAAAACAATTGTTTTATTTTCTTAGATAATAAAGTTTAATAAATTAATTTATAATTTTTCAAATAAAGTTATAATCATGTGGGAAAGGTGCATATATACATACATAATTATATATAAAATATATTATTTTAAAATACAATACTTTCATATGTACAAGTTATACAGCATCATTCTACATATGATTATATCATGTAATATTTCCTCCAAGAAATATCTACCTTGGTCTTGTCATTAACTGTTCTTTTAAATGACTCCCAAATTAATTGTTTATTTTTTTAATGAATTCCACTGGACTTCAGCTTCCCAGAATACCCACACAGGTTATCTTTTGTCACGTGTATTTATCTATTTTTGTTCCCTTTTCTTTTTCACCAAGTCTCCCATTTTTCTATACCACTCTTGTTTCCAAAGAAGGCCAGAATATAAATTTTCCTTGTGGTAAGGCTCAACTCAAGGGCAAACTCAAAGTAAGCATCTTTGTCAGGTGTCATGCTGCAGCTGGGCTTAATTAGTCCCATCCAGACCAGGTTTCCAGGTGAGAGATTCAGCAAAACTGACTGTAAAAAGTAGTCTGATTGGTTCTGATCCACACATTTAACAAGGTATACAGGCTGATTTTCATAGGTACAACAAAAGAAAGCTTTCCACAGCTTCAGTACAGTCAGTTAAGGATAGATTGAGCTATTGATTTTGCATCATCAGTTCATGCTCATTAATGCAGCCACATGCTTCACATTAAGGGCCTGAAGAAATATTGATCTTGCTCTTCATGTACATATTAGCAGATAAACAAAAATATTGAGGATTGGCTTATGTGCTCCTTGGTGGCTCTTTCCTATTTTCATTTCAAGTGGGAGACTTCACGCCTGGAAGCATGTTCACACACCATATTTGTTCATTTTCTTTTTATAATTTTTGAACATGTTTCTAAGTAATACAGGAAACATCCAGCTTGTCCTATCCCTGACCTACTTGTTCTCTGCCACAGTGTATCTGCATTTATGTATTTTGAATGAGCCATCAATAACTATCTTTTTATACATTGCATGTTTAGTTCTCAAGAGGTTCCTTACAGTTGCTTGATGCTTTTTCATGAATCACCTGCCTCTTTGTCTTTGACAGATGTTAATATTGTTTATCTAGAGAAAAAAAAAACATGGTTGGACTTTCTGTTCCAAGGTGATTGTCATTGGCACTCTTAGGAATGTCATTCAGTACCCTGATTTCAATAATTGAGTGAGTAAGCTATATAGAACAGAGACAGCAAAGCACAGAGACCTTGGGAATGAAAAGGTTTATGTTCAAACACAATGTCCACTACAGTGAATTTGAAAGGAAGCCAGGTTATACTTTTACACAAAAATGATAATTGATAAGAAATATATACAAAATATAAACATTAAATTATAATAACCTTAAAAATGAATTTAAATTTTCATGCTAACTCCTTTTTCCTATCCCAGGATGTGGTTTAAGAAAAAGTTATCCATTATGTTACTGAGATCTCCCTTTGGTCTAGTTCTGCTCCTTGTTACATGTGATCTTTGTTGAAAGGATTCAGGTGAGAAGAGAGTCAGAATTTATTATGAAATAAAATAAGATACACCTGATGATAAAAATGGGTAGTTCTCAAAGAGGAAAAAACTATCATGGGATGAGAGTCAACGGTAGTCAGAGAGGCAATTTTATAGTGCAAGCATTGGAGGGGTGAGAATTGACATTGGACAAAAGGACAATTGTACCAACCTATATTTTTTAAGTAAGTGTTATACTATTTCTCAAAGTTACTCAAACAAACAGCTTTCCTGAAGTACATTTTCCTGCCAAAGTGATTGAGAAACTGATTTGAATTGATGGTTCCTAAAGAAGAAAGTGATTTATCTTTATTGTATACCAGAAAGTCAAAACAAGATAGTGTGATTTTAATTTTCTCAATGGTATAGAAAAATCATGTCTCCACCAAGGGTAAAAGAGAGATTCAGATTCAGATCCAATTCATTTACCAAAGACCTGAAATTGAGGTTTCTTATTTCATAAGCTGCTGATTATAAGGAAGAGTTCCATCCTCAATATCTTTTAACCCTGTTAATATTTGTCTAGCTACCTAAGAGTCATCCCCAGAATTGAAATCCTCAAAACATTTAGAAGGTAACTATTTAAAGACTTATATGTCAACTTTCCTAAGGGGCTTTGGGAGGATTTCCTAAGAAGAATTTCCTTTGTATGGTTTACTTAGGAGTAATGAATCTAGCCAGGTGGTAATGGTGCACACCTTTAATCCCAACACTTGGAGGCAGAGACAAGCACAGCTCTGTGAATTCAAGGCCAGCCTGAAGGCCAGCCTAAGAGCTAGTTTCAGGACAGGCTCCAAAGCTACAGAAAAACATTGTCATGAAACAAACAAACGAACATTATGAGTCCAGTTGGAAATTTTTAAAAGTTTGGTGGCTGGAGGAGAAGCTAAAAGTATAGGGAAAAAATCTTTCTAACTCCTTTCTAGGAGTTAATAATTGTTAACCCTAAGGACCCTCTCTATAAGTTCTGATCAGAACCTGTTAATATCCTGGTGAAGGCATTTTTATCATATTTCTGAATGGATTTGAAATTTCTATAATGCACATTGTTTGTAGATCATTGGAATTGATTGAATCTGCAGTCAGATTAGAGATTATATGCGATAATATACAAAAAGATCTGAATATACAAAAGGTTACCAATAATGTACTTCAGAAAGGCTTAGGCTTATGGTTAAATAAGGACCTAAGTACACTTCAGGGAATTCTTCATAGCATTTCCCTGTAGGGTAAGATGGTTCTTGTCAATATATTTTTTAAAGATTATTTTCTTGTTCATTTTACTTATTTATATAAGTATGTATCTGCTTGAGTGTATTTCATGTATGTGTAGGCACCTTCAGAGGCCAGACGAGGGCACTAGATCACTGAAAGATGCAGTTTCAAGCAGCTGTGAGTCATGCAACATGGGTGCTGGGAATGACTTCATGTCCTCTGGGAAAGAAGCAAGCACTCTTATTGAGCAATCTATTCAGTCTGATCCTGTTAATGTTATTTAGTGGATAAGTTGGGGGATCTCATTGGTAAATTCTGCTTTTCCAAAGGACTAAACTCTCCAAAAAGAATATTTAATATTTAATACTGAGAGATATATTTTTAGGCTGAATGATAATGAAGATAAGAAAATGTCACTGTGTCCTTAAAGAGATCTCATGTTTGAAGAAAAAATTTAGTTTCAAGCATATTAAAAAAACCTGAATAGCAAATTTTTAAAGGTACATAATGTAAGGCATTCCATGCTAGGAAAGATATTTTTAATGGTAACAGCATAAACTATTTTCTTAAAAATAAATTTTAATTGTTTGAGATGAATAGGACTATGTCAGTTCCACTTTCCATTTCCTAACCTAAACCCTCCCCCTTCTCTTTCAAATTCATGACCTAAACATGACCTGGACAAGGAGAATACCAGTAGAAATGCTAACTTGAAGGGGGAGAAACTCTTTGAGGTTTCAACCATAAACAAAGAACTATATGCCAGTAAGGTGTGCTAAGAGTAGGAATAGCAATGTTCCCTAGGGAAGGGCACAACAATTGATTATCTGATACCAAATGGTCAGCCCTGAAAACATATACATGCAACTAAGAATGATAAGGACTAATAGCATTGTGTTTTTGTATTTAGAAGTGTATGTGCTTCATTGTTCTTGGGTGTGTATGTTTACGCTCATATACATATATATGTAAGAACAACTGAAGAAACGGGTTTAAAAAATAATTTATTTATCTATTCCTTATAATTTCTTATATGTTTACATAGTAGTTTGATATAGAAAATGATAAAGTCTATAGGTCTTGATCAGGCTTGTTCTGTTTGCTAGATAAAGAAATAAAAGGCAAAAAATTTTTCAATGCAGCAGGTAGCAGTAAAATATTATAACACAGCAAAAAGAATCAGCATCTTACATGCTTCCTCTGTATGGTAAAGTGAGGTGGGGAACACACTAGCTCATTCTGTCCTCCTTTAAAGATGAAGGATAGGATGACATGGGTTCTGATACACAGACATGAGCTACCTAAACCTTCCTATACAGGACAGACTGAGGTGCAGGAACACATGTTTTTTCTTGACCTTAAACATAGGACAGATTAAGGTTAGCACAACAAGGGTTCTATGAGACAGATGCTATCTTTTCCCAAGTCTCCTTCATAGGACACATCCAACCTCCTCTATTGGACAGATTAAGGTTGGAAAGATGTGGATTCTGAGAGTCAGACTGTACCTCCTTCCAAACCACCTACATAGGACAAAATGAACTAGAGAGACCAATAATTCATTTCTAACCTTCCTTTTAGCACAGGCAAAGGCTTGGGCAACATAAATAGTGAGAAAAATCTACCTTCGTAGCATACTTTGTAGGGCTTACTGGGGTGGAGCACACAGTAGTTCAGTTGTAACTACTTCCGTATACCCAATTACATTAGAATAACATCAATTTCAAAAGACAAAAGCAAACCCCCTGCAATTCTCCTTTGAAGGACAGTCTGAGATTGAGAGTTCATGAGGTAACTCCTATCCACCTAGAACACTTTGAAACTACACTGTAGAGTAGATCATGGTTATAAGAGCTTGGAATCAGAAACAGAAGCTAGTGCCTTCTAGTATAGTGGTTCTCTGTATGTGGGTTTCCACCCCTTTTGAGGGTCAAGTGACCCTTTCACAAGGGTCAATTAAGACAATTGGAAACTAAGATATTTATATTATAATTCATAACCATAGCAAAAAAATACAATTAATAAGTAACAATGAAAGAAATTCTATGTTTGAGGATCATGACTATATATATATATATATATATATATATATATATATATATATAGTTGCAGGATGAGAAAGGTTGAAAACTACAGTTCTAGCTCTTTTTCATAGGATAAAGTGGAGGTGTAGAACATGCTAGGATGCTCTTGTAGTTATCTGCAGTACAGATGAAGGTGGATTTTGAGAAACAAACACGGGGTTCCTTCAAGACTTTTTGGGAGGGAGGACTGAAGTAGGCTTCTCACTCCACTCCTAGTTATACTATGTGTAATTATGCATACATAGGACAAATAAAGGTTAGCGTGATGTCGATTTTAGAAGACAGAGACCAGCTCCCTCCAAGCCTCACCTGTAGTCTGGGCAGGTGGAGATCATTCTAGTTAATTACCAACTTCCCTCAGAGGACAGTTTAAGATTAGAACTATATGGATACTGAGATAAACTCAATAGCTCCCTCTAATCATGCTCTATAGGAATACTGTGGTGGAGAACACGCAAGTTCACTCTAATCCCACTCCGTAAGACATAAAACATAAGATGAAATGGATTCTGAGTAACAGACAGGAACTCCCCCCCCAAGCCTTCTTCTTGGGACATATTGAGTTATAGAACACAGTAGTTCACTCATAACCTGTTTAATAGGAAAGGCTAAGAACATGCATTCTGGGAGATAGATGCAAGTTCCTTAAAGCCTCTTTGGTAGGACAGAAGAAGTTGGAGTGCACATTAGTTCATTCCTTTCCTTATCTGTAGGGTATATCAAGCTCTGGAAAACCTGGACTTTGAAGGGAGAGAAACTCTCTCCCTCCAAAATTCTTCAGAAAGACAGACTGAAGTGGAAAGCATACTAGTTAACTCCTATTAAAACTCCACAGGACTGATAAAGTTTAAGGTGTCCTGGACACAGTGTTTTACAGGAGAGATCAATTGTGATTCTGAGAGAAAAACACCAGCTCCCATCAAACCTCTTCTAGGAAGACTGAAGTTGAAAGCACACTAGGTCACCCCCTATCCTCCTACTTTGGATAGAGAAAGGGGCTGAAAACAGGTATTCTGAGAGACAGAAACAAGCTTCCTCTAAGTCTTCTTTGTAAGATACATTAAGATGGAGAGCACATTGGAATATAACTTGTACTTATGACAGATCAAGGTTAGAAATCAATGCATTCTGAGACAGAAAGTAGCTCTCTCCAGGCACTCTTTATAGAACAGACTGAGATGAATAACACACTAGTTCACTCCTACCATATTCTTATTACAGAACAAGGACCAGGCAAAGTGGACACTGAGAGAAAAACAATAGCTACCTCCAAGCTTCCTCCACATGACATGATGAGGTGGAGAGAACAGTAATTCATTACTTACATCTTCCATGGAGCATATCAAGTTAGGAAAACACAGATTCTGACAAACGCACACTAGATTCATATAAACTTCCTTGTAGGGCAGATTGAACTGAAGATCACACTAGTTCATTCTTAAACTCCTCAATAGGACAGGTGAAGGTTAGAATGATATGGATCCAGAAAGACACTAATTTTACTTAGACTCCTCTGTTAGATGCTGAGATGGGAATTACAAAATAACATTGCTAACATACTCCATTGGGATAAACAATTTAGGACAAAAAAACATAAACTTGCTCCCTCCAATCCTCTTTTGTGGGATACAATGAGTTTAAATGCACACTATTTGTGCTTTTTAGTATAGATCAAGTTAGGATTGTGAGAGACAGACACTAGCTTTTTCTCTGAGACCCCTGGTAGGATATATTGAGAAGGAGAGCACAATGGTTCTCTTCTAATGTTATTTAGGGGAAATATCAAGGAGGTTTGGACAACATGAATTCTGAGAAATAGACACTAGCTTCCTCCAAACTTTATCCTTAGAGCATACTGAGGTAGAGAACCTACTAGTTCTTTCATAACTCACTCTTCAGAACATATCAAGTTAAGGACTAAATGAATATAGAGCAACAACTACTAACTCCATCCAAGATTCACACAATGAGGTCTAATGCATGGTAGTCTAGTCCTAACCTCATCAGTATAACAAATCAAGCTTAGGAAACTCTGGATGCTGATAAAGAGAAATTTTCTCCAAGAAAGAATTAGTACAAATTGAAGTAGACTACCTTATTTGTTTTTTTTTACCTCTTACATAGGACAGATTAAGGTTAGGATGACATGGAGTCTGAGTGACAGATACTCGTTTCCTCCAATCCCCATTCCATGGGACAGACTGTTGTGGAGATTATGCTAGTTCACTCCTAATCTTCCTACTCTCCTCTGTAGAACAGATGGAGGTTAGGACAGCAAATATTTTGTTAGAGAGACACTAGCTCTATTCAAGCATCCTTAGTAGGGCAGACTGAGTTGGAGTGTAAACTAGTTCATGTCTGTCCTCCTCAATAGGAAAGAGTAATTTAGGACAATATGAATACTGAAAGACAGACTCTAGCCCCTCCTAGCATCCTCTCTTGGAAAGACTGATGTGGATATTACAATAGTTCATTCCTAACTTACTGTGAGTCAGGATTAAAGTTAGGACTACATGGCTTATGAGAGGAAAGCACTAATTCTAAGAGTATCCATAGGACAATCTAAATTGAAAAGCATATTACTTCACTTCTTTCCTACTCTGTTAAACAGAATGAGTTAGAATAAAATTTATTCTGAAGGACAGACTAGCTCTGCCAAAGCCTCTTCTATAAGATAAGCTAAGGTTTACAAGAAGCTAGTATATTTTTAAACTCATCAGTAGGACATACCAAATTAGGAAGATTTGGAGAGCGATGGACACCAGCTCTGTAAAAGCCTCTTCTGTAGGAAAAACTGAGATGGAGAGCAGACTAGTTCACTTCTAACTGCTTCTGTAGGGCAGATCAAGATCACTACAATTGAAATCCGATAGATAGACACTATTTCCCTCTAGCTTTTTGCATCGTGATAGAGAGAAGTCTTGATCAGTCCTATCCTTCCTTACCTGTAACACAGATCAAATTTAAGAAAAGAGATTCTGAAAGACAGGCACTAGCTCCCACCAAGCCTTCTTTTGTTATGAAAGACTGGCAGAGAGCACACCTGCTCCCTCATAACTTTCCCCATCAAACTCCTCACACCACTGATTCTTTTTTATTGTTTTCACAGTGCTATACATTTCTCCCTGTCCCTCTTCCTCCCCTCTCTTCTTCTACCGTCTCCTGTGACACCCACACCCCCAATTTACTCAGGAGATCTTGTATTTTTCTCCTTCATATGCAGATGTAAATATGTCTCCCTTAGGGTCTTCTTGTCTAGCTTCTTTGGGGTTGAGGACTGTAGGCTGTTATTTCTTTGCTTTATATCTAAAAGATACCTATGAGTGAGTACATGCTATATTTGTGTTTTTGGGTCTGGCTTATCTTACTCAATATGTTTGTTAAAGACTTATTCATTTATTTATGTATTATGTATACAGTGTTCTGTCTGCATGTGTGCCTACAGAACTGAAGAGGGCACCAGGTCTCATTATAGATGGTTGTGAGCCACCATGTGGTTGCTGGGTATTGAACTCAGGACCTCTGGAAGAATAGTCAGTGTTCTTAACCTCTGAGCCATCATTTTAGCCCTCAATATGTTTTTTAGATCCATCCATTTGCCTGCAAACATCAAGATGTCATTTTTTTCTACTCTGTAGTACTGCAATATGTTAATGTACACATTATCCATTCTTATTTTGAGGGTTATCTAGCTTTTTTCCAGGTTTTGGGTATTATGAATAATGCTGCTATGAACAAAGTTGAGCACATGTCCTTGTGGTATGGTTGAGCAACTGCTGCAGCCAGCGCAGCCTGGATAGCCAAGACTGGTGGGGGGTGCCGGGATAGAGAAACAGAGGCTTCTTTTCAGGTGGAAGAACAGCAACCTTTATTTTGCCCGGCGACCTTTTATACCTCTACTCCTGTGGAGACCCACTGGCCAGAAAGAACACAATCATCCTTGTCAATTACAGACCACAAGGAAGTTCTGCTTTCAGTCAGGGGGAGTGAGGACAGCTGGATCACAACAACTAGCAACCTTTTGGTATATACCCAAAAATGGTATTGCTGGATCTTGAGGTAGATTTTTCATAATTTTCTGAGAAATCAACATACTGATTTCCAACACAGTTGTACGAGTTATCACTTCCACCAGCAATGGAGGAGTGTTCCCCTTACCTGACTCCTCTGCAGCATAAGAAGTCATCAATGTTTTTGATCTTAGCCATTCTGACAGGTGTAAGTTGGAATCTCAGAGTTGTTTGTGATTTGTATTTTTCTGATGGCTAAGGATGGTGAGCATTTCCTTAAGTGTCTTTCGGTCTTTTGAAATTCATCTGTTAAGAGTTCTCTGTTTAGGTCTCTACTATGTTTTTGTATTGAATTATTTCTTCTTTTGATGTCAAGTTTCTTGAGTTCTTTGTATATTTTGGAGATCAGTTCTCTGTCTGATGTGGGGTGTGTGAAGATCCTTTTCCATGCTGTAATCTGCAATTTTATCTTGTTAACTGTGCCCTTTATTTACAGAGGCTTCTCGGTTTGAAGAGATCCCATTTATTAATTGTTGTTCTTAGTATCTGTACTACTGGGGTTATATTTAGGAAGTGGTCTCCTGTGCCAATGTGTTTGTGTATTTCCCACTTTCTCTTCTATGAGGTTCAGTGTGGTTAGTTTTATGTTGAGGTCTTTGATCCATACACTTGAGGTTTGTGCATGGGGATAGATATGGATCTATTTTCATTCTTCAATATGTTGGCATTTGATTATGTCAGCACCATTTGTTGAATATGCTTTCTTTTTACCATTCAATTCCCACACCTATAAATACCTGTTTTTTGACAAAGAAGCTAAAAATACCACTCATTCTTAAAGACAGACATTAGCTCCCTTCAAGTTTCCTCTGTAGGACAAAATAATATGGACAGCACCTTACTTCACTCCATTTTTTTTTAGTTGGACAGATAAATATTAGGAAAACACAGCTTCTGAGGGACAGGCACTTGATTCATTGAGACTCTTTCATGGACAGCCGGAGGTGGCATGTCAACTAATTAGTAATTAGTTTAATTACTTAAATTAGTTTAAGTAATAATAAGTACTTAATTTATCCATAAAACAGATCAAGTTGAGGACAACTTTGATTCTATGAGAGAGAAACCAGCTCTCTCCGAATTCTTTGCAGTAGGACAAACTGAAATAGAGAGTACATTAGTTCATCCCTAATCTTCCCCATAAAACAGATGATAAATTTCATGAGATACATTATGAGAGACCAACACACTGCTTCAATCCATTCCCTCTAAGCAAGACAGACTATGGTGGAAAGCATACTAATTCAATTGTAACCATATCTAGAGAATGGAGCAAGATTAAGAGGACATAGATTCTAATAGATGAATAGTTAATCACTCCATTCCCCTCTGTAGGACAGGGTGAGGTAGAGCACACTAGTTTATTTTTAACCTTCTCTGTAGAACAGATCAAGGTTACTAGCACTTAGTATCTGAGAGATAGATGCGACATAGTCTCTAGCCCTCTCAATAGAACCAACTGATATAGGGAGTACACTACTTTATTAATAACATCCTCAGTAAGGACAAATCATCTCAAAGCATCATAGATTCTGAGAGACAGCCACTACTTCCCTACCAACATCCTCTGTAGAACAGACTGAGATGGAGAGCTCTCCAGTTTACTCCTATCCTGCTCTGTTGAACATAATGTGTCTGAATGGCTTGGATTGTAAGAGACAAACACTAACTCCCTTCAGTTATTTTCCAAAGAAGAGACTGAGGTGCAGGGCAACCTCGGCCAATGCTATCCTTATTTGTAGGATACATCAAAGTTAAGAAAACACAAATTTGAAATATACCCACTAACTCTGACCAAGCCATCTCCACAGGCCAGAGTGATGTGGAGAGCATTCTAGTTACCAATCATCCTGCATTACAGATCAAGGTTAATACAGAATGGATTTTTAGACATAGCCTCTAGAATTCAGGTTTTCAGTGGGCAACTGCTTGAAGCTCAGAAAAGGTCAATTCAGTAATTACACATGATGGACATAATTTCTAATAAATGTGTAATTACTGAATCAGCCTTTTCATTTCTCTGTGAGTTCTGCATGTTCAGTTTTTGCAGCACACCATAAAGCAGTCCAGGTAAGAGCAGTTTCTTGCCCAAATGGCTAACCAACTCCATAAGGAGTCTCTTCAGTGCCCATCATCCTCTTGAAGTAGTTTGGTGCTGCAAGAAAAGTCCTAAGTTCTTAAAATAATTTAAATGCCACATTCTGAAGGTCTCTGAAAGATTTGAAGAATACCTATCCATCTGAACTACATTTCTGTATATTTAGAAAATCTAATTAGCATTACTTTGAGTTTGACTATTATAGATGATTATCTATTAACCTATATTTCTTAATTATACATTATATTTTTAAATGAACTACACAAAACCATACCTTAATCAAGATCAGAAATACATATACATATAACAAAATTGACTTTAAATCTTTATAAATAAAACAAGATCCATACCAATGTAAAGTATCCATCTCAATAGCATATCCCCCTTTAAATGTAAAGAAACATTTACAAGCTGTATTTGGGAATATGAGTGCAATTCTGTCCAATCTTCTTCCTGCTGTTTATTGGATGAAGTATTTTCTTTGCGGAGGTGTTTGCAGCAACCATTCAGGGGTTCTTGATCCATCAAACCATGTTGGTCTGGAAACAATCCACAGGCTATCATCTTCTGTGTAAACAAAAGAAGAACCTCTTTTCCAAAGCAAAATATCCTTAGACTCAAATTTTGAATTCAAGATACCTTTGAAATATCTATGTTGGCTTAGCTTAGCAGTCCCCAGAATCAAAAGTCTCTCTGCAGTCAAAAAATTTAAAGATGACAAAATAATATAAACAATCCAAACTCTGTGAATTTTCCATCTTCACATGGTTTATTTTTTTTCTGTACTCTGTCTCTTTAAAAACTTTATGATTTTTAAACCCTTTACTTGTTTTTAATAACTATTATTTTTCTTCTCTCTTCCAAGCCTACATATATTTATCCAACACTGTAGCACATTTATAGGTCTTTTTTGTCTGGATTTGTCTTTATTGCATATCTGTAATTATTTATTGTCCAGAAGTACTTTTTACATTGTTGCATGATAACTCTCTTCAAGCTCCCTCTGTAGGACAGACTGAGGTGGAGAACACACAAGGTTACTCCTATGCTTTTCCTTATGACAGATCAAAGGTCAGACCACTTGGATATGAGATCCTGATACTAGCTTTATCCTGTGTTTCTCCATGGTATATATGAAAGGGTATATTACACTAAGTCACTGTTGTATTTATTGAGAGAACAACTCAAGGTTGAGACAATATGGATTCTGAAAGACAGACACCAGGCTCCTACAATCCTCCTCAATAGATTGCACTAGATATGGGACACATATGGTTTTATTCCTGTATCTTCCATAGGACAGATAAAGGAAAACATATCTTCTGAGTGACAGACATTAGATCCCTACAGGTCTTCTGTGTAAAACATACTACTTCACTTCCAAACTCTTCTGTTGTACAGAGGGCATTTAAACAACATAAATTGTGAGAGAAAGACATTACTCCCTCCAGCTCTTTTCTGCAGGATAGACTGAAGTGCTGAGCACCATATATCAATTCTATCCTTATCTGTAGGAAACATCAACATTAATACAACATGGATTCTGAAAGCTAGGCATTGCTCCCCACAAGCTATCTACAGTGACAGTTTATTTAAGAGAATATTAGTTTATCTATGACCTTTTCCATAGGAAAGATTAAGATTAACACAATATGATTCTTGAAGAAAGACACTATTACCCTCAAAGACTATGTAGAAGGGACTGAGTTAGAGAGCACACTAGTTCACTAAAGACCTATTAAGTTATACAGAACAAGGTTAGGACAACATGAATTCTAAAGGACAGACACTAGATCTCCCAAGACTATTAAGACTCATTGTAATATAGTTCTTACTAATTCATTCCTAACCTTATCCATGAGGCAGATTAAGGTTAGGACAATCTAGGATTCTGTGGTACATAAACTAATCCCCTCTAAGATTCATCACTCTGTGTGACTGGCAGAAATGGAGAACTCATAAATTAACCCCTAATCTCCTCCATTGGACAGATCAAGGGTTATATGACATGGCTTTTGAGAGAATGACAGTAGTTCTCTCTGTGCTTCTTCTGTAGGACAGATTTTGTTTGAAGGCAACTAATTCTATTTTAACCTCCTTTGTAGGACAGATCAAGCTTAGTTCATCATTAATTCTAAGATACAAACACTAGCTCCCTTCAGCTTTTTAGTATAGGATAAACAGAGCCATAGAGCATATTAAGATACTTCTTTCCTTTTCTGTAGGACAGATCAAAAATAGGATGACATGGTTTCCAAGAGACAGAGAGTAGCTCTCTCAGACTCATCTTCCAAATATGTACTGTGCAATAGATCACAGTAAGTAAATCTTTTCCATATCCATAGGAAAGATCAAGGTTAAGAGAACATGGATTCTGAAAGGTAGACACTAGCTGCATCCATGTCTCCTCAGTGAAATGGAATGAGGTTTAGTGCCCTTTACTTCCCTCTTCAACTTTCCCATAGAGCAGATGTGGTAAGAATGACATTGATTATAATAGACAGGTACAATCTTCATCACAGCCTTCTCTATTGACACACTGAGGTGGAGTGTAAACTAGTTTATTTCCAACCTCCTCTGATGAAAAGAACAACTTAGTAAGACAAGTATTTTGAGAGACAGAAACTAGTTTCTTTTAATACTCCTTTGTAGGACAGATTAAAGTGTAAAGTATTTAACTTCTAACCTGCTCTGTAGGGCAGATAAAGTAAGGGCAACAGGGATAATGAAAGAAAGTTCTTTTCTATGAAGTTCTTGAAGACTAGTACATGCTAGACATAACTATCCTTTTTTGTAGAAAAGATCATAAGACAACATGAGTGTTGAGAGATAGACACTAGCTTTCACCAAGGTCTCTTCATAGTAAAATAATGAGGTGATGAACACACTAAATCACTCCTAATCTCCTTTTGAGGTCAGATAAAGTTTAGCATACCATGTCCTCTTACAGATAAACATTTGCTTTCTCCATGACAGTTCTACAGGAAGACATGAAGTGAAGAGTATTCCTGTGCAATCTTATAAATTTCAATTTGACATATCAAGGTTAGGATGGTATAGATTCTGAGAGATGGACACTATCTCCCTCTAAGACTCTTTCCTAGGACAGACTGAGGTAAAGTGCACACTCTCCCTCTAAGACTCTTTCCTAGGACAGACTGAGGTAAAGTGCACACTAGTTATCTCCTAGCTTTATAAGTGGGACAGGTCATGTTTAGGACAACCTGGATTCTGAAAGAGAAAAAATAATTGACTCCAAGTTTCCTCAGTATGACAGGCTGAAGTGTGAGTACTATAGTTTACTTCTAATCTCCTCCATTGATCAGATCATGGTTTGTTTAATATGGATTCTGAGATACTTACACAAGCTCACTTCATGCTTTTTCTGTAGGAAAGAGTGGTGGAAAGCAGAGGAATTTGCTCTTAACCTCTTCTATAGGGCTCATTAAGTTTAGGATAATATGGATTCTGAGAGAGAGATACTAGCTCACCTCAGCTCTTTTCTGTAGGGTATACTGAGGTATAGAGCACATTAAGTCATTTATAGCCTAGTTTGTAGGAATGGTCTAGCTTAAGACAACATGGGTTCTAAGATATAGCCACTAGATTCCTGCAAGCCTCGTCAGTAGAACAGACTGAGTGGGAGAACGCAGTATTTCACATGCAACCTCCTCTGGAGAATAGGTCAAGTTTAGCATGAAAATGATTCTGAGAAATAGACACTGGATCCTATCAAGCCTCCTGTGTAGGGCATGGTGAAATAGAGACTACACTACTTCACCCCTGTCTTCTTCAATAGGGCAGAATAAGGTTAGGGCAACATGTATTCTGAGAGACAGATACTAGACCACTCAAAGACTTTTAACTAGGAAAGACAGAGAAACTGAACACTTGTTTGCTCACGACCTCATATGTAGGCAAGATCAAAGATAGGACAACATGGATTCTGAATGAGAGAATGCTAGTCTCTCCTTGACTCCTTAGTAGGGCAGACTTAATTAAAAAGCATAATGATTCACTCCTAAGCTCATATATACACTAGATCAAGGACAGAATGACATGAATTCTGAAATAGACACTAGCTGCCTTCTTTTCCTCCTTCATATTAAGCAATGATATGGAGAACACTCTAGTGCAATCTAATATTTTATATAAGACAGATAACGATTAGAACAAGAGGAGCTCTGGAGGGATGCATGACCTACATCCACCATTTCTTAGTCAGACAAGTGGAAAGCATACCAGGTCACTCCTATCATCCTCTGAAGGACATATCAAGTTAGGACAACATGGATACTGCAAGACAGACACCAGCTCCCTGAAGCCAAGGATATCAGGCATACTTAGGTAGAGAGCACAGTAGTTCTCTTGTGACATCTTGCATTGGAGAGATCAATTTAGGAAAAAAAATTGATTCAGAGAGACGGAAAGTGACTCCCTCAAAGCCACTTCAGTAGGACAGACTGATGTAGAGTGCATACTATTTCAGTATTAATCTTATCTATTTGAGAGAGCAGGGTAAGCACAAAATGGATTGTGAGAGTGAATCACTAGATCCCTCCACACCTTCATAGGACAGAGTAAAGAGGAGACTACACAAGTTCACTTCTGCCCTCCTCGGTGGGGCAGATAAGTCTTAGGCCAACATGGATTCTGAGACACAGACGTAAGCACCCTCTAAGACATATTTTGTTTGTTTGTTTGAGACAGAATTTCTTTGTAGCTTTGTTACCTTCCTGAAACTATATTGTGTAGACCATGTTGGCCTTGAACTCACAGAGATCCACCTGCTTCTTCCTCCAAAGTGCTGGGATTAAAGGTGTGCACCACCACCCCCAGGCTTCTAAGATTCTTAAATGGGATGGAGTAGGAATAAATACAACTGCACCCTAACCTTTATCTGTAGGACAGATTAAAATTTGGACAAGCAGAGTTTTGAGATACAGTCACTAATTTCATCCAAGCCTCTCCTGTAGGACAGACAAACTGGGATGATGATCACACTAGTTCACTTCTAACCTCCTCTATTGGACAGACTGTGCTAGAAAGATGTATTTTGAGAGACAGACACTAGTTTCCTCCAGCTCTTTTCCCTGGGTGATAGTCAGGAATAAAGTAGGCTAAGTCACTTCTAATTTTATTTGTAAAAAAAGATCCATGTTAAGAAAACATGGATTCTGAGAGACAGACTACCAGCTTCTACCAAGTTCCTCAATAGTACAAACTAAGGTGAAAAGCACATCAGTTCCCTTATAACATCCTCCAGAGGATAGATAAGCTTAGCACAGCACAACTTTTGAAAGACAGATACTAACTTCCCCCATGCAACCTCTGTAGGACAGCCTGAGGAGGTGAGCATGGTAAATTACTCCTATCCTCTTCAGTAACCTGGATCAAGGTTAGGAAACCATGGATTCTAAGAGAGAGACACTAGGTCCGTTCAAGACTCTTTGGAAGGACAGGGTGAGGTGGGACTGAGTATAACCTTACCTGTAGGACAGTTAAAACATAGAACAACCAAGATTCTGAGAGAAACTAACTTTTTTAAGATGACTCAGTAGAGAGACTAGTTTTACCCATGCTTTTTCAGTCACAGTCCAGCTGGCCTTGGTGAGCTCCCAATAGATCAGCTCCACTGTCTCAGTGGGTGGGTGCACCCCTCGTGGTCCCGACTTCTTTGCTCATGTTCTCCCTCCTTCTGCTCCTCATTGGGACCTTGGGAGCTCAGTCCAGTGCTCCAGTGTGGGTCTCTGTCTCTATCTCCATCCATCAACTGGACTCTCTGAACATGGCGAACAATGAGGGCTGATGAGAAGCAAAGGACAATGGCACAGGGTTTTGATCCTGCTTAATGTGCTGGATTGGTGGGAGCCTAGCCAGTTTGGATGTTTACCTTCCTAGATATGGACGGCGGGGGGAGGACCTAGGACTTACCACAGGGCAGAAAACCCTGACTGCTCTTTGGACTGGAGAGGGAGGGGGAAAGGAGTGGGGGGAGGGGGAGAAGGGTGGGAGGAGGGGGAGGGAAATGGGAGGCTGGGAGGAGGTGGAAACTTGTTTTTTTTCTTTTTCTCCTTTTCTCAATAAAAAAAAAGAAAATAAATAAATAAATAAATAAAACAAGAACTCAAAAAAAAAAAAAAAGATGACTCAATAGGATAGACTAACAAGGAGAGCACATTTTTTCACTCCTGATCTCCTCCATAGCAGATCAAGGTCATCAACACATTGATTTTGAAAGACAGGAATTAGGCTCATCCATGTTTCCACCCCAGGACAGACTAATGAAGAGTGCTGTCTTCACTCCTAAAGCTATCATTAAGACAAATCAATTTTAAGACAAGCACATTGAGAGCAAACACTAGCTTTTTCCAAGTCTCCTCTGTAGGGCTGAATCAATTGCAGGGCACATTTGTCAATGCTTATACTCTTCTGTTGTATTGATAAAGTTGGGACAATATGGATTCTGAGAGACAAACCTTCGCTCCCTTCAAACCTGCTTCATTTCAGACTTCTGTGGAGAACTTACCAGTTTTCTCTTTGCCTTATCCATACAACATATATAGGTTGGAACAACATAGATTCTGAGACACACACCCTACTCTCTCCAGTCTATTCTGTTGGACATTCTAATGTGGAAAGTATACTAGTTCACTCCTAAGTATATACATAGTTGGATATACATTCTGACAGGCTGACACTAGATTCCTTCAGACTCTCTCTTTACACATATGGAGGTGTATATCACTCTAGTTCATGTCTGATTTTCTCTGTAGGACAGATAAAGGTAGAACTACATATTGGGCTCTCAATCTCACTCTGTCCTACAGAGGTGATTTGTGAGTAGATAGGGTCTATATATTAGAAACTATATCATAATACCTTGATCAGCTCTATGGAGAAGGATAAGTGTGAACTAGTGTGAATTGCAACTCAGACAGTCCTATGGAGGGGGCTTGGAAGGAACTGGTGTCTTTATCCCAACATACACCTTGTCCTAATCTTGATTTGTCCTAAGGATAACTTTTGGAGTGAACTAATGTGCTCTTTGTCTTTAGGTCTTAAGGGAGCTTAGCGAGACCAAGTGTCTGTCTCTCAGAACCCATGTTGTGTTAACCTTGTTCTGCCCTATCAAAGAGACCAGAAGTGAACTTAGGTTTTCTGCACTTATTTCTTTCCTACTGAGTAGAGTCTGAGGGAGTTAGTGTCTCTCACAGCTCTCCTAACTCTTTGAACTATCCTAAAGTTATGAGTCCACTAGGGTTCATTCCTCATATGTCTGTCTTTCTGAAGAGTCTTGCCTAGTGTCTGCATCTCAATGCCCATTTTGTGCTAAGCTTGACCTATGCTGGGAGGTTAAGAATCACCTAATATTCTCATTATCTTAGGTTGTGCTATGGAGAAACTTTGATGGGAGTTCATGTCTATTTCTGAAAATCCAAGTTATGATCACATTGATCTGTTTCTTTCAGAAAAGGGTAGGAGTGATAGATAGCATCAACTATTTGTCAGTCTAGTCTTTCAAAAATGATTGAGTAGTACAGTTTCTGCCTCCCAACTTCTAATCTTCAAACTATGTTTTTCAGTACAGAAGGCAAGTGAACTAGTGTGCTCACCAATTTAGTGTATACTATGGAAGAGGCTTAGGGTACACTGAAGTCTTATCTCTCAGAATCCATGTTGTCATAACTTTGATATGTCCTTTAATTAAATTTAGCATTGAACTAATGTATCTACAACTTAGTCTATCCTACAGCAGAATCTACAGTGAACTAGTATTTTTTCTCAGCATCCATGTTCCCCCCCACCTTGATCCTTCCTTCTGAGAAGGATAGAAATTAATGAGTGTGAACTCTCCCTCAGTCTATTGTATGGCAGTGACTTTGAGGTAGCTAGTATTTGTCTTTTAAAATCCATTTTGTCCTTATCTTTTTTCCATAAAGGTGAGGTTAAGAATGAAATCATTTGCTCTACAGTTAAGTCCATTCTACAGTGGAATTATTCTCTGAGAATCCTCATCATTCCAACATGGTCCGTCCAGGAAAGGATGTTAAAAGTGAGGCAGAATCCTCCCCATGTCACTTAGTCCAGTAGAATAGGCTTGGAGGAACCTAGTTACCATCTCTTAGAATCAGTATCACTGCAACTTGATTTACCTTATTGAAGAGTTTAAGAGAGAAATTGTGTATTTACTACCAAGTCCAGTCTATTGAGGAGACTTGGAGGGAGCTACTGTTTGTCTTTCAGAATCTACATTGTTCTAACTTTAATATCCCCTATCAAGTGAGTAACTTAGTATGATCAATAAATACTTTGATATATCCTGTGCAGTAAGACAGGGTAGAGATACTGTTTTTCTCTCTTTGAATCTATGCCATTCTTACCTTGACCTTTCCAACATTGAAAGTTAGTAGTGAAATAGTATGCTTTTCACCTCATTCTGCCCTACACATAAGGCTTGGCATTAACTAGTATCTGTCTCATAATTCACTTATTCCTGAAATTATCTATTATAAGAGGTGAGGATTGAACTACTCTGCTCTCCACTTAAATATATCTTATGGAACAGCCTTTCAGTGAGCTGCTTTTCTGTTTCCCCATTCTGGAAAGATTATAGGAGTAAACTTGGTTTGCTTTCTACTTCCATCTGTAAAATAGAGAAATTATAGGAGGTATATACTGTCTGTCTTAGATTTCATGTAATTTTTACTGTGATCTATCCTTAGCAAGAGATTAGAAGAAAGCTAATATTTTCTCCACTAAAGTCTGTCCTACTGAGTACTCTTGGAGGTAATTTCTCACAGCTAATAACCCTGTTATCCTAATTTTAATCTGTCCTACAAAAAAGGCTATGAGGGATGTAATGTTCAGTCCACCTCACAGAAACCATGCTATTCTAAGCATGCCCTGTCTTAATAAAGAGGTTAGGAGTTAACTAGTGTACAATTTGCCACATATTGTCTCACTAAAAACAGCTTGGAGAAAGCTACATTGTCTCACAGAATATATTTTTTAAGTTGCATTTGTCTCTCTCGTGGGTAAGGATAGGAGTGATGTACCATGCTCTACACCCCTATCTGTCCTATATAGGAGGACTGGGAGGAGCTAGTGCCTATCTCTAAATTCTTGTCATCTAAATTTCTGGCCTACAGGAGAAGTCAGAAACAAACTCACTTCCTCTCTGACTAAGTCTGTCCAAGCAGACAGCTAGCAGAAAGCTTGGGTTTATTTTAGAATCCATCTCTTTCAAACTTTGATTTGTTTTATGAAGTAAGTTAGGAGAAATAGATTCTAGCTCCCTCCAATACTCTTTTGTAAGACAGACTAAATTTGAGAGTTCTTCACTTTTGTTCTCCTCAGGCAGGATGACATGGACTTTGAGAGAGAGACACTAGCTTCAAACAAGCACACTCTGTAGAACAGGCTATGGTAGAGAGCACACCAGTTCATTTCTTTTTTTTTCTTTTTATTTAAATTTATTTTTTTATTAAAGATTTCTGCCTCCTCCCCGCCACCGCCTCCCATTTCCCTCCCCCTCCCCTGATCCAGTCCCCCACCCTCATCAGCCCAAAGAGCAATCAGGATTCCCAGACCTGTGGGAAGTCCAAGGACCACCCACGTCCATCCAGGTCTAGGACTGCATAGGCTCCCCCAAAGCCAGTACGTGCAGTAGGATCAAAAACCCATTGCCATTGTCCTTGAGTTCTCAGTAGTCCTCATTGTCCACTATGTTCAGCAAGTCCGGTTTTATCCCATGCTTTTTCAGACCCAGGCCAGCTGGCCTTGGTGAGTTCCCGATAGAACATCCCCATTGTCTCAGTGTGTGGGTGGACCCCTCTTGGTCCTGAGTTCCTTGTTCGTGCTCTCTCTCCTTCTGCTCCTGATTTGGACCTTGAGATTTCAGTCCGGTGCTCCGATGTGGGTCTCTGTCTCCTTTCATCGCCTGATGAAGGTTAATATTCAGGAGGATGCCTATATGTTTTTCTTTGGGTTCACCTTCTTCTTTAGCTTCTCTAACCAGTTCATTTCTAAGCTTGTCAAAAGAACACACCAAGGATCAGACAGCATGGATTCTGAAAGACAAAAATCTCCCCCAGAACCCCTCCATAGGACAGACTTAGGTATAGATTAAGCTATCTCATTCCTAACTTGCTTCATAAAACAAATGAAGGATTGAAACAGATGGATTCTAGAATAAATACAAGCTTGTTCCAAGATTTCTCTGTTGGACAGACTGATATGAGAACATGCTAGTTAATTTCTGACCTCTCCTGTGAGACAGATCAACATTTAGATGATAAGGATTGAGAGAGAGACACTAGCTCCTCCCAATCCTCCTCCATAGGACGGATTTAGATGTAGGGTAGTCTATATTACTCAAATCTTTAGCCACGAAACAATCCAGTTTAGAACACAATATATTTTGAGAAGCAAACTAACTTTTTCCAAGTCATTTTTTTATGGAACAGAATGAGGTAAAGTATACACTAATTCACTCCATTGAAGATTCCTCAGTATGGAAGAGCCAGGCAGACTGAACACTGGTTAACCCATATCCTTATAGGAGAGATGAAAGTTTTGAACACAGGTATTCTGACAGAGAAAATAACTGCAAGAGTAATTAGTAGGATAGATACTCAACGGAGAACATATTAGCTTACTCCTTATCTGGAAAGTATAGATCATAGCAAGGGTGACATGAAATCTGAAACCCACACAACCTACCCCCTTTCATTTCTCTTTGTGACAGATTGAGATAGAAAGAATACTATGCTACCACCATAATCTTTCTAATTTTCTAGAACAGGGCATTAGGGAGAGACAGTTAACAGCTCACTAAAAGGCTGTTCAGTAACACATACTTACATGGAGAGCACAGTAGTTCATTCCTAACCTCTTGTGTTAGATTTTGTCTGGAAAAAAAAAACTGAATTCTGAGTGACAGACACTGAGTCCCACCACCAATCCTTCTGTGAACAGACTGAGTTTGAGAGCATTCCAGTTCACTCCTATCCTCCTCTGCAATATGGAGCAAGTTAGGATGCCATTGATTCTCAGAGACTAACACTAGCTCTGTGCAAGACTCCTCTGAACAGACTGTTGTGGAAGGCAACATTAGGTTACTGTTTTCCCCCTTCATATTTCAGATTAAATGAACACAAAATGGATTCTGAGAGATAGACACAAGCTCCTACCAAACCTTGTATGTAGAACAGAATGAGGCAGCAGGCTTACTACTGCACTCATAACTTCCAATGTTGGACAGATAAGGATAGATAGGACAGCATGGATTCAAAAAGACAAACAGTAACTCTACCCTATCTTCTTTGACAGGATATACTAAAGTATTTATTGATCACACTAAGTTAGTCACATTCTTATCCATAGAGACGATTAAGGTTAAGATAAATTGGATTCTGAAAGACAGACATTAGCTTTCTCCAAGCCTCCTCAGTAGATGGAACTGGGCTGGGAAGCAGACAATTTCTCTCTTAAATTCTTTCTTAGAGTAAGTCAAGTTGCATAGATAAAGATTTGGAGCGATGGTAACTAGCTTTTTCTAAGCCCCTTCTATTTATTGTACTGAGGTGGAGTCCACTGTACCTGACTCCTACCCACTTCTCCTGAAATGATCAAGTTAGAATGATGAGGATTCCCAGAAATATCTGAGAGCTGCCTTCTATCCTCTCCTGTAGGACAGCATAAAGTGTAGAGCAAATTATTTCAATCCTAACCTCATCTTTAGGAAAGAAAAAGAAAGGACAAAATAAATTCTAAGAGATAAACACTAGCTTTTTCTAAGCCTCCTCCATGCAACAGACTGAGGTAGAAAGAACAATCATTAATTTCTATCTTCTTCAGTAGGATGGATCAAAGTCAGGACAACATGGATTCTGAGAAACAGATACCAGCTCCCTGTAATCTCTAATGTAGGATAGACTGTGCAGTAGAATACATAGGGTCACTCCTAAAGTTAACCCAAGGGCATATCCATGTTAGCATGGCATGAATTCTGAGAGACAGACTTGAGGGTCCACTAAGCCTCTGCCATAGTATAGGCTGAGGTGGTGAGCACATTAGTTCACTCTGAGCCTCTTCTACTAGAAGTTGTAGTTTGAAATATTTGAAAAATGAAAGACAGAAACGAGATCTCAGCATTCTCACACATGCTAAGTTGAAGAGTAGGTGATGTTATCTCTCACTCCTATCCTTTCTGTGGGTAAAAGATCAATGTGATTATAGCCTGGATTTTCAGAGATAGATGCTAGCTCCCATCAAGCATTCTCAATAGCACAACCTGAGGCAATAAGCATCCTAGATCATTCTAAATCTCCTTCCAAGCACAGGAATTTGCCACAAAATAGATCCTGAGAAGCAGACACTAGTCACTCTGAGACTCTTCAGAAGGACAGGCATATGAGGACTGAATCTAGTTTATTCATGACTTTAACTGCAGGGCAGATCAAAAAGTTAAGACAACTATGTGAGAAACTAAGTCCCTCAGAGTCACCTGAGAAGGACAGAGATAAGTGGAGAGAACCTAATATCACTTCTAATCTCCTCTATAGGATAGAACAAGGTTGACACAATATGGATTCTGAGACACAGCCTCTTGGTCTCTCTAAGCTTCTTCAGGACAGACAGATAGAGAGTACTTTATTTACCCCTAAAGTTACCCTTAAAACAAATCAAGTTTTGGACAACATATATGTTGAGAGATAGACAGACACTAGTTGCTTCCAAGCCCTCTTCCATAGCACTGCCTAAGTTGCAGAGCATAGTAATTCACACTTATCCTCCTCAACAGAACTGATGAAGTTGGTATTACATGGCTTCTGAGAGATAGACATTACCACCCCTATTCACCTCTGTAGGAAAGAATGAAATTGAGAGTACAACAGTTAAATTCTTTCATCATTTGTAGGACAGATCAAGATTAGGATAACACTAATTCTAAGACAGACACTAGATGCATCTAAACTTTCAATGCAGGACAGAGGATGTAGATAGTATACTAATTAACTTATAACCTTATCCATAGTTAGAAATTGAGGGTAGCACAAGATGAATTCTAGGGGCCAGACACTAGCACTCTATAAACATCTTCTCTATGACAGAGTGAGGGGTAAATGTACCCGGAAACAAGTTTTTAGTTCCTTTCAGAACTCCTCCATATGGCATATCAAGATAAGACAGTTTGGATCCTAAAAGATAGACACTACTTTCACCCAAGCTACCTCCATGTACAGACTAACACATTAGTTTACTCTTTCTCCTCCTTTCTTTACCATACAGAGTTAAAATTATGTGAAGTCTGAGAGACAGACTCCAGCTTCTTCTAATCTTCACTAGGAAGACAGGAGTGAACAGCACACTAGTTCAACCTTAGTCTCCAATGTTGTGTATGCTGGGTTTGGCTACATACATTCTGAGATATTAGTTCCTTCCCACTGTTTTCCAAGGGATAGGCTACAGTACAGAACAGTCCTTGTTCTATACTCATCTGTAGGACTGATAATCATTAGGAGATATGTGTTTTGAAAGACTGAGTAGATCTCTCCTAGCCTGCTGATGCTGAGATCCCACAATTTCACTCCAGAGATTTTCATAGGATTTACCAATGGTGGTATCGAGTTGGAAGTTTTAGTCAGTTTGGCCCTACCTCTCTCTCTCCAGACCCTGCCCCTAAAAATGTCTGCCAAAAAGAAACTCCTCCTTTGAGATGTTAAATATCACACCTACAGGGTATTTAAGACCTGGCCCATAGTCCAGCCATTTTATTCCTCTCCTTCCTCCCCCAGGAGTCACAAGAGAGTTACTTTGCTCTTCTTATTAAACCTGGCTTTACTAATTCAGCTTGATTTCTACGCAGCATTGCAGAAGAAAGCCACAACTGGGACTTTCAAAAATGCTTAACCCAAGCATGACAGCCCCAGGTAGAATTGAGTATTTACCACAAATGCATGGGAAACTGCTCTCCCTCCTACACCACCCTCTACCGTACTCTACTGACTCCTGGCTTTGTAAGCTACCCCTTCCCAAACCAAAATGCCTATAAGAAGTCTGTGACCTCTTTCAACCCCAGATTGATTGCCAAGCCACTGCAGTGCTAGGCAACTCAGGCCTGTTTGGAGCAGGGTTGATCGCTGCTCCTTGGAATTCCTTATGTGGAAGATATTATGAACAAAGGCAAATGCTCCAAACCCTCCACTATAGGTTTATAGAACCAGATGCAGACCTGTAGTATTCGGTCTCCAGCTAAAGGCTTATCAATTGGTACCCATGGTACAAGTTTGTACTACTGACAACATTAGGGTATCTCTTGATGAATTTATCCAAATTGGGGACTGTGCACACCATACACTTGATTAAGCTCACTCCTCCAGGGTTTAGAACAAAGCACTCCTGCTCTCCCCCCTTCTCACTGTTTGTCTGCATCTCCACCCCTGCCCTTCATTCCCTGCTCATCTGCCTGCTGGCTTTTTATGTCTTACTTCTTGTTACTCTTATCTTTGAAAATCTCAGGTTGTAGGTTATATTCACCAATGCAATAAGCCACAGTCAGCTGAATTAATAAATCCAGATTTGAAACAGAACAAATCAATGTCCAGGTGACTCCTGGGAGAGGAAGGAGAGATATCACGTGGTGGGTCTTTGGGCTGGTTCTTAAAAGCTCTGTAGGCATGGTATTTAGCATCTCAGGGAGAAGAGCAGACAGTTGGTGGACTTTCTCACGGGTGACATCTGGAGAGAGAGAAAAAAGGTGGGGCTGAAGCAGAACTTCCACCTAAACATCCCAGAAATTTTGGGTATATAGGTGGTACTTCAAGTATGGCTACTTCCTGTAGGCAAGAAATGGCATGGGGGTAGGTGAACTGATGCATGGCAGGAGGTATGGATGAAGAAGTGTTTGGAGACCTCAGGAATCTGCTACTTGAGGGGGCTGAGAAAGCAGGTAGGTATCTAGGAGAAAAAAATAGATTATTAACAATGGCCCTATGAAGAAGGCTAGCCATGGGAAGAGTGATGACTGCCAGAAAGGATGAAATGGAAAGCCACCTTGGCTGTTTAGAGGAGGCAAAGGTGAGTGAGCCAGATGAAAGAGCCGATATGCCCTTGAGTCTGGAGAGGTGGTACCAGCATTGATATTCCAGAAGCTTAGGGGAATGACATGTCAAATCAGGGGATGATAACTTCAGGAGTACCTGAGCCATCATATCTGCTGTTTTCTGCTGGAGGTGGGGAGTTCATCCATCCTGTAAAGATGTCAATAAGAGTTAAGAGATAATGGAGCCATTTTATGAGTAGGCATATGGGTGAAGTCAACCTTCCAGTACTCACCCAGTTGGTATATGGGCTGGTGTCCTTGGAGCTTGTGTAGGGGCTGGCATATCTTGAGGGCTTCCTGTGGGTTGACCTAGATACAAGTCTAGCAGGAGGAGTGGACCTGTAAGATATGCTCAAAATGAGTGGTGTCAAATGGGGTCTCTAGAGACAGATATTAGTTTCCACCAAGTCAGATTTCTTGATACAGTAGCAGAATTCTTTCTCCAGAAACCTGGAAGTATCATGAAGACAACCCGGACATATTTATACCATGGTGTCATAGCAGAGACTATGTATTTGGGATAAAACATTTTTCCTAGGGCCTGGTTTTAGCCTAATGAAATATATCTTTTGGTCTATACTTAGATGACAGCCAGTGGATATTTACTGAACAAAAGAGGTTTAGTGAGTGAAAGAAGAGAAGAGGGAACTGAACATTCCTGAAGGCTTCCATACCCTCTCTAATACTAACCAGTTCTTAAAACCTGGGGCCAGTAAAATCCAGAGAAATTTAAGACTCCTCAAACTCTTTGTAGTCAGTGCTTTGTCGGTATATCAAAATTCCATTTATCAATGCTAAAACTCTGAACCTCTAAAGTTACTTCTGAAACTGTTTATCCTGTTATGAAACTGATGAAAGAAGCAAACCTGTATGTATTTTTTACAGTAAACTTAAATAATGAACTAATGAGCTACCAAGGTGATTATAAGGTATAACCAAGGGTTATAAGGAACACTTTTAAACTGTCAAATCTGTCAGCACCACAGCCCTCAAACTGAGATGGATAAATTTTACCTGTGTAAGCAAAAATGTGACAGCTTCCCAGCTACCCCAGGTCTCTCCATGGCTGTCAAAGCAGTATCAGTCTTCTGCTGCCAAACCTAGAATGGACAGAATTTTCTTGAGAATAGAAACTTATCGGGGGACCAGCCTACTTTGTCTAGGCAAAGTGGGACAATCAGTTACCGAGTGTCCTGCTTGTACCCAGTCTGGACAAGTCTTGACAGCAGTTAAGGTGCAAAACAGTTCTCCACACCCTGGCTGGCTTTGCTGCATTTCAAGCAAGCTACAGCATAAGGTATTCTGCAGTCATCTGCAGCTTCCTTGGAGGAGATACAGGGGTGCTGCTAAGAGCTGGCATATCTCTATTATGAGAAGCTTTTTTTAATTAAAATGCCATATTCTCAGATCCATGAAGTGTTTGATGATCAGGGAATCATTTTCTGTTTGGTATATCTAAATTAAGCTAAATCTGAACATATTAAAGAAGTTGATCCTTTATGAGGTAACTGATGGTTAACTTGTATGTCTAGTGCACTGTTATAGAATATAACAATTTTCTGTATGACTTACTTTACCAAATTAGCTACAGCTTACCAGTTTTACAAAATGCAAGAAGGTTAAGAGTATATTTTTATATTGGTCTTTGTTAACCTTAACAGACCTTAGATAAGGAGAAACTCTTTGTTAAACAGTTTTGGTCATCACCTTACTGTATCATAAAATAAGAATAACTCAGTCTCTGGTGTTTATATGTGATTCTAAGACATAGAGCATAACCATAATCTGTAGAAGGCAAACCACATTTTCACATTGTAAACATTTTACCTCAGTATACAAGCATTGTTTTATATCCTATCTTTCATAAACCTTGTTTTCGACCAGGATGTGAATGATCATACAAAAATGCATGCTAATCTAAAATATATTGAACACCTTATGTCTTCTTGGTGGGGCCAGTCTATGTGGGACTTTATTTGAGATAGGTAGTAAAGTAATATGACCCCCTCTTTTCCATCCTTAGTCAAATGGTTGCGTCCCACTTGGTTTTACTTAATGGTGACTGTGCACATGTTGTTTTCTAGAGCAGTTTAAATTTGCAGTTACCAGTCTGAAGTTAACTTTTGTTACAGAGTTTTAACTGTACCCAATTACTCAGCTGTTTTTAATAAGATAGAACAGCATAAAACAACCTCTGTCATTGCATCAGATTTAATACTAGAAAGGCCCAGGGACAAATTCTGAGCATAGGCAGGTAACCTTAATAGCAATTCCTGACACATGGAAGATACAAATCCAGGCATCACAGACTAGTCAGAAACAAACATTGCATGGCCACACGCATTTATACACAAGAAAAAAAATATCCAGGCACAATGCACCCATCTATACAAAGTAGACAGGAACTTTTAATAAACCATAGGAATAAAAGATGCTTCCAGGCCACAACATGGCTCCTCTTGGGTCAGAGCAGGTAGCACAACTTGGTTCCTGAGAGAGAGAGATACAGAGATACTAGCTCCCTTCAAGCCCCCCTCCATGTGTCAGATTGAGAGACTGATATGGAAAGCATATTATTTCTTCCCTAACTTTATTCATATGACAGATGAGTGTTAGTATAACATGGGTTCTCTGAGACATACACTACCTCCCTATCAACCTCTTTCATATGGCAGTGATTTGGAGAACACACTAGTTCGTTACATCCTCTATTTGAGGGGTCAAGGATTAGAGAATTTGAATTATGAGAGACAGACATGATTTCCTTCCAAGCCTCAGCAGTGGAATGGTCTTAGGGACAGAACACACAACTTCTCTCATTCAATCCTCTGTAGGACAGATCAAGTTATAGTTACATAGATTCTGAAAGACAGCTCCAAGCTTTCTACAAGCCTCCTCATTAGGACAGCCTGGAATGGAAAGCACACAACTTCACTCCTACCTTTTCCATAGGACTGATCAAGGAGAGCATGACATGAATTCTGAGAGAAAGAACTAGTCCCTCCTCCTCCACAAATACATCATATAGGGCTGACTGAGATATAGAGTGCACTAGTGCACTCTTAAAATCATCCTTCGAACAGATCATACTTAGGATGACATGGATTCTAGCAGACAGAACTAGTTCCTTCCAAGTATATACACTGAGGTAGAAATTATATTAGCTCCATTCTAAACTCATAGGACAAGGCAACTGAGGAAAACATGGATTCTGAGAGTTAGATGCTAACTTCTTCCAAACCTCCTCCATCATATAAATGGAGGTGGAGAACATGTTAATTTACAATTTGTCTCCTGCGTTGAACAGACATAGGTAGAATGATATGAATTCTGAGAGACAAACTCTAGTTTCCTCCAATCATCTTCATTAGGAGATACTAGAGGTAAGAATACAATAGATAGCTCCTAACTTCTTCTGTTGTAGAGAACAAGTTTGAACTATATGCATTCTGAGAGACAGATACTAGTTTCATCCCTCTCTTTTGCATAGGAGATACTGAGTGAGGTTTAGGGCATTTTAGATTACTTCTATCCTTATCTTTAAGATAGATCATGGGTATTAAAACCTTGGTTCTTAGAGAGACATTACTGCCCTCCAATCCTCTTTAGGAGAGTGGACTGTGTTGAAGAGCTCCCAAATTCCTTTTTAACTTCTACATAAGATATATCAAGTTATGATGATATTGATTCTGAAAAGCAGAGCCTAGCTTCTGCTAAGCCTCCTCCATTGGATTCAATGAGGTGGAGAGTACATTATCTCACTCTTAATCTCTAATCTTGGACTGACCAAGTTAGGATGCCGAAGATTCTAAGATACAGACATTAGGTACATCCAAGTCCCCATCATGTCTTAGAAGGATGGTGAGCATTTTCAATCACTTCTAAAGTTAAGCATAGGATAGATCAAGGTTAAGATCACAAGGATTCTGTGCATTAGAACCAAGTTCTCTCTGAAAATCCTCCTTAGCGCAGACTAAGTGTCAGGATATATTAGCTCACACTGTACCTCCTTCCTAGGATAGATAAAGTTAGGATGACAGTCATGCCAAGCCTTCTGCGAAGGACTATATTGAGGTAAAGAACATACGAGGTCATCCCTGTCCTCTTCAGTTGATCAGTCAAGGTAGCACAAGATGGATTCTGGAGGACAGACACAAGCTCCCTTCAGTCCTCCTCAGTAGGACAAACAGAGCTTGAGAGCACATGCTTTTACTCCTATTATTCTTCATAGTACAGATTAAGTTAGGATAACATGGATGGTAAGAGACTGATTGACACTAATTCTCTCTAAGGCTTCCTCATATGTCAGACTAAGTGGCAAGCCCAGTAGGTTGCTTTTAATCTGCTACAGAAAAGAGACCAAGGATAATAGAACTTGGATGTTGAGATAGAGATACCAACTCCCTTCAATTCTCATCATTAAGACAGCAAAAATGAAAAACATAGAAGTTCACTCCTAACATTTTTCACAGAATACATCAATATAGGCTTGCATGCATTTTGTGGGACATAATCTAGCTCCCTTAATGACTCTGCCTTATGACATAATGATGTTAAGGTCATACTAGGTCATTTGCTACCTGCTCTACAGTTTAGATCAATGTTTGTATGACATGCATTCTTAAAAGGACACTAGCTCTCTCCAAATCTCATCTTTGGGACATGCTAAAGTAGAATGTATTTTAGTTCACTCCTTCTCTCTGCATTAGAACAGAGTCAGCTAATCAAAAGTTAAATTCAAAGAGACTGATACAAGCTGCCACCCTGCCTTCTCTCTAAAAGAGATTATTGTGTACAATATACGAGGACACTCTGATCCTTTGTAACAGGACATATCAGTTGATGAGGATGTGGATTCTTCTAAATTTATCTGTAGAACAGATCCAAATTAAGACATTGTAGATACTGAGAGAAAAACATTAGCCTTCTCCAATCTTCCTCTGTAGGACACACTGAGGCAGAAGAAACACTAACTCTATATTAAAGTTTTCAGTAGAACAAATCAAGTTAGGGCGGCATGTTTTCTGAGAGATACCAGCTCTCACTAAACCTCCTGTAGGACAGGCTGAGATGGAGAGCAAACCAGTTCATTCCTATCCCCTGTAATAAAATAAATCAATGTTAGGATGCCAATTCTGAGAGACAGTCACTATCTCTTTCCACACACCCAAAGCAAGACAAACTGAAGTAGTTGAGTACACTAGTTCCTTTCTAGTCATCTGTAGTACAGACCAATAATCAGATGAAATGGATTCTGAGAGACAGACCTTAGCTCGAAAGTCCTACTCTGTGGGACACGCTAGAGTGCACAGTATGTTCATACTCTTTTAACCTTATTCGTAGGACAGATCAAAGTTAGGGCAACCTGAATTCGGAGAGAAAGAGAAAAGCTGACTCCATGTATCTTTAGTAATACAGACTGAGGTGGAGAACACAATAGTCCACTCATAACCTCCTCCATGAGAGATGTTAAGTTTCAGGAAAATGGGGATGATGTGGTAAAGTCCCTAGCTCCCTCCAAACCTCCTCTATAAATTATATTGTGGTGGAGAGTGCAGTACTTCAGTCCTGAACTCTGCCATGATAAAGATCAATTTAGAACAAAATGGACTCTGAGAGATAGATCCTAGCTCCTTACAATCCTCCTTTGTGAGACAGAATAAATTTGATAATTCCTCACTCCCTTTCTCCTTGGAATGACATATCAAAGTAAGGATGGCATGCATTTTGAGAGATAGGCACTATCTCCATCCAAGCCCCTCTGTAGAATCGGCTAAGGTAGAGAACACACTAGTTTATTTCTAACCTTATCCATATGATACATCAAGGATCAGACAGCATGGATTCCAAAAGTCAAACATATTTCCCCCCAGGACTCCTCTGTAAGACAGGCTTCAGTATAAACTAAGCTTGTTCACTCCAAACTTTCTCCATATCAAAATTTAATGGGATGGATTCTAGAATAAATTATAAGCTTGATCCATGCCACCTCTTTGGACAGAGAGAGGTGAGAGTGTACTAGCTTATTTCTGAGCTCTCCTGTAGACCAGATCAATATTTAGTTGACAAGGACTGAGAGATTGGACACTCACTCCTCCCAATCCTCCTTCCTAGGAGAGATTGACGTATAGTGCACAATTCATCACTCCTCTAATTAACCATAAAATAAATCCAGTTTAGGACAACATAGAATCTGAGAGACAGACTAGCTTTCTCCAAGCCATTTAGTAGGAGATAATGAGGTATAGTGCGGACTACTTCACACCTAACATCTTCAGTAGAACAGAGCAAAGATAGGATAGCATGGTTTCTAAGAAAATGACAGGAGGTCCCTTCAAGACTCTTCAGTATGAAAAAGGCAGGTGGATTGAACATTTGTTCACTGTTAGTGAACTATAAGAGAGATCAAAGTTAGGACAAAGAAACAAAGTTTCTGGCTGTGAGAAATTACCTCCAAATGTACTCAGTAGGACAGACTTAAGTAGAGAACATATTAACTTACTGCTAATTTCCTCCAAAACATAGAACACAGCAAGAATGACATGAAATCAAAGATAGACACTGCCTACTGCCTGTTAATTCTTTTTGTGACAGATTGAGATGGAAAGCTTGATATGTCACCACCATATTCTTTCTAGAACAGGTCAAGTATGGTGAGATAGCATGCAATTCACTGAAAGACTACACCATAAGATATACTTAGGTAGAGAACACATTAGTTCATTCCAAAACTCCTGCATTGGATCAAGTGAGGAAAAACAGGAACTCCGAGAGACAAAAACTAGCTCCCACCAATCCTCCTGTGAACAGACTGAGTATGCGAGGGTACTAGCTCACTCCTGTCCATGTTTGCAGTACTAATCAAGTTAATATGTCACTGATTCTCAGAGAAAAAGAAACAGTAGCTCCCTGCAAGTCTGCTCTCAAGAACAAATTGTAGTGGAAGATAACACTGGGTTACGTCTATCCTCCTTCACATTTCAGATAAAGTTAGCATCACATGGATTCTGAGAGAAAGACATGAGCTCTTGCCAAGCTTTATCTGTATGACAGAATGAGGTGACAAGCATACTACATCACTCCTAACTTCCAAGGTTGGACAGATCAAGGATAGATAGGGCAGCATGGATTCAAAGACACAAAGAGTAACTCTACCCTGTCTTCCTCAACAGGATATACTGAACTATTTATTTATTTATTTATTTTTTTAATTTATTTATTTATTAAGGATTTCTGCCTCGTCCCCACAACCGCTTCCCATTTCCCTCCCCCTCCCCCAATCAATTCCCCCTCCCTCATCTGCTCAAAGAGCATACAGGGTTCCCTGACCTGTGGGAAGCCCAAGGACTGCCCACCTCTATCCAGGTCTCGTAATTGATCACACTAAGTTACTTTCATTCTTATCCATAGGGGAGATCAAGGTTAGGATACCATGGACTCTGAAAGACAGATATTAGCTCTTTCCAAGACTCCTCAGTAGATGAAACTGGGCTAGGAAGCAAACTATTTCTCTCTAAAATTCTGCCATAGAGTAAATGAAGTTACAAAGGTATTGATTCCGAATGATGGTGACTAGCTTCCACCAAGCCCCCTCTACTGGATGTACTGAGGTTAAGGCCACTATACTTGACTTCTACCCACCTCTCCTAGAAGGACCAAGATAGAATCATGAGGATTCTCAGAGACATCTGAGAGCTGCTTTCTATCCTCTTCTGTAGGGAAGACCCAAAGTGCAGAGCAAATAATTCCATTCCTAACCTCATATTTAGGAAAGAAAAAGAAAGGACAAAATGAATTTTATGCGATAAACAATAGCTTCCTCCATGTCCCATGCAACAGACTGAGGTAGAAAGAACACTCATTAATTTCTATCCTCCTCACTAGGATGGATCAAGGTCAGGACAACATGGATTCTGAGAAACAGATGTTAGCTCCCTATAGCCTCTGCTTAGGATAGACTGTGCAGTACAGTACATAGGGTCACTCCTAAAGTTAACCCAAGGGCATATCCAGGTTAGCATGGCATGAATTCTGAGAGACAGACTCCTAAAGTTAATCCAAAAGCATATTCAGGTTAGCACGCCATGAATTCTGAGAGAGAGGCTTGACTGTCCTTTAAGCTTCTGTCATTGTATAGACTGAGGAGGTGAGCACCATAGTTCACTCTGTGCCTCTTCTACTGGAAGATGTAGTTTGAAATATTAGAAGATGGCAGAAATAAATGATCCCTCCATCTCTTTTATACAAGCTAGACTGGAGTAGATGAAGCTATTTCTTACTTTTATCCTTTTTCTGTAGCAAATAGATTAATGTGATAATAAACTTGAATGTTCAGAGATAGACAGTAACTCCCACCAATCTTTCTCCATAGCAAAGCCTGATGTAATGAACATACTAAATCATTCATAGCCTCCTCCCCAGCATGAGTCAAGCTTAGCACAATATGGATCCTGAGATACAGATACTAGTCACTCTAAGACTCTTCAGGACAGACATATGAGGTTTGAAACCTAGTTTACTTCTAACATTAACTGCAAGACTGATCAAAGAGTTAGGATAGCTATGAGAGAAACTAACTTCCTCAGAGTCTACTGAATAGGACAGAGAAAAGTAGAGAGCACATAATTTTACTTCTAATCTCTTCTACAGGACAGAGCAAAGTTAACACAACATAGATTCTGAGGGACAGTCGTTTGTTGTTGATCTGTCCTATAGAGGATTTGCTGATAGAAATTGTGTGTTCTGTCCCTAAGACCTTTCCACTAGTGAGGCTTGGAGGGAAATAATATCTGTCTCTCATAACCCATATTCTGCATTCCATAAGTATAGATTGAGGTTAGCACAAAATGAATTCTGGGTGACAGATATTAGCACCCTACAAACATCATCTTTATGATGGAGTGAGGAGTAAAGCACACTATTCAACCCTCAACTTGTTCCATTGGAGTGATAAAAAAGGATGATGTGGATTCTGAGATACAAACATTAACCATCCTCTTTCAAGTATCCTTTGCAGAACAGAAGGAGGAAGAAAATACTTTATTGGTTCATTTCAAAAATATTACATTTGGCATATCAGGATAGGACAACTTGGATCCTGAGAGATAGTCACTAGATTCTACAAAGCCACCTCCATGTACAGACTAAGGTGGAAAACACATTAGTTTACTCTTTCACCTCCTTTCTTTAACATACAGAATTAGAACTATGTGAAGTCTGAGAGACAGACTTCAGCTTCTTCTAATCTTCTTCATTAGGAAGACAGGAGTGAACAGCACACTAGTCCAACCTTAGTCTCCACTGTTGTATATGTTGGGTGTGGCTACATACATTCTGAGAAATAAGCTCCCTCCAAATGTTTTCCAAGGGATACACTATGATGTAGAGCAGTTTTCATTCTAGCCTTATCTGAAGTATTGATCATGGTTAATAGAACAGGGGTTCTGAGATGCAGACAGAATGGTTCTCTACCAGCATCCTCAGCTGAGCAAGCTGACACTGTGAGTCAGCAATTTCATCCATCACTCGATCCATAGGATACACAAAGGGCATTCTGGGAGAAGAGCAAGGGAGTAAGAGAGTGAGGATGAGAGAGGTAAAGACAAATGTAGAAAGAGAGAGATAACATCTCTCTTCAAGCCCCCTTTTATATGTCAGATTGATCTAGAGAGCACACTCTTTCCCTCCTAACTTTATCCATATGAAAGATGAGTATTAGTAAAACATGGGTTCTGTGAGAAACACACTAATTCATTACAAACTTCTCTTATATGACAGACTGATTTGGAGAACATACTAGTTCATTACTTACTCTATATGACGGGTCAAGGAATATAGAATATGGATTATGAGAGACAGACACTACTACCCTCGAAGCCTCAGCAGTGGAATGGTCTTAGGGACAGAACACACAGCTCCTCTCATTAAATCCTCTACAAGACAGATCAAGTTACAGTTACATAGATTCTGAGAGACAGCTCCAAGCTTCCTACAAGCCTCCTCATTAGGACAATCTGGAATGGAGAACACTCCAATCCATTTCTACATGACTGGTCAAGGAGAACATGACATGAGTTCTCAGCAAAAGGACTAGTCCTTCCTCCCCCACAAATATATCCTTTAGGGCAGGCTGAAATAGAGAGTGCACTAGTGCATTCTCAAATTATCATGGTTAGGACAACATGGATTCTGACAGACAGAACTAGTTTCCTTAAAACCTATAGGCTGAGGCGGAAACTGCATTAGTTCCCTTCTCAACTCCTAGGACATATCAAGTTAAAAATCATAGATTCTGAGAATTCAACACTAGCTTGCACCAAGCCTCCTCAACTATAAGATGGAGGTGGAAAACATACTGGTTTACGGTTTATCTCATTTGCTGAACAGACAGAGGTAGAATGACATGGCTTTTGAGAGACAAACTCAAGTTTGCTCAAACCTTCCTCATTAGGAGAGACTAGAGGGGAGAACACTATAGATCACACCTCATAACCAACTTCCTCTCTTGTAGAGACCAAGTTTGAACTGCATGCATTCTGAGAAACTGACACTAGGTCCACCCATCTTTTCCATAGGATGTACTGAGTGAAAGGTAGTGCACACTAGGTCACCTCTGTCCTTATCCGTTAGATAGGTCATGGGTATTAAATCTTGGGTTCTGAAAGAGAAGGATTACCTCCCTACAATCCTCTTTAGTAAACTGGACTGGGTTGGAGATCCTCCAACTTCCCTCTTTAACTCCTCCATAGGGCAGATTAAGTTATGATGACATTGATTCTGAGAGTCAGAGCCTAGCTTACTCCAAGCCTCCTCCATTGGATACAGTGACAAGAAGAATACATTATATAACTCCTAACCCCCTATCTGGAACTGACCATGTTCGAGAATTCTAATAGACATTAGTTTCCTTCAATCCTCCATCTGATAGACTGAAACACAGAGCAAATTGACAACATGGATTCTGAGAAACAGACACTAGCTTCCTCTAAGGCTCATTCATACAGCAGTCTGAGTTGGAGAGCACACTCATTCGCTACTATCCTCCTGTGTAGGACAGATCAAGGTTAGGACAATGTTGACAGAAGTTTCTGTCCTGCCCGGTCCCACAGCTATTCAGTCCCAAAGAAACACACAGAGGCCTACATTAATTATAAAATGTTTGACCTATTATCTCAGCCTTCTTATTAACTAACTTTTATATCTTAAATTATCCCATAATTCTAGTCTGTGTTAGCCACGTGGCTTGGTACTTTTTATCAGTGAGGCATTCTCATATTGCTTCCTCTGCATCTGGGTGACAACTGCAGACTGAGCCTTTCCTCTTCCCAGAATTCTATCTTGTCACCTTGCATATACTTCCTACCTGACTACTGGTCAATCAGAATTTTATGAAACCAATACAAGTGACAAATCTTTATAGGTTACAAGACCATTGTCCCACAGTTGAACAATATGGATTCTCAGAGACAGACAGTATCTCCCTTAAACCCTACTCTGAACAATAGCTGGAGAACATGTTAGTTCTTTTCTGAACTCCTCCACAGGACGTATCAAGTCAGAAAAATGGGATTTTGAGACTCCATCCCTGGTTTCCTCTTGTCGGCCTTATTTGGGTAGACTAGACTGGAGAACAATACCAATTTATTCCTAACATTTCCTTAGCTTGAAAGACAACAAAACAGCATGAATTATGGATTCTGAGAGACAGTTGCTAGCTTCCTCCAATCTTCAATCTTAGGATAGGCTGGACTGGATAGCACACTACTTTACTCCTCATATCCTTTGTTGTACAGACTGTGTTTGAACTGCATTCACTGTGAGAGACAATATTAGCTCCCTTCATCTCTTTTCCATAGGATGTACTTAGGTATAAAGAACTGTGTAAATTCTATTTTTAGCTGTAGGATAGATCACAGATTTAAAAAAAAAAAAACAACTGCATTTTAGAGACACACACTAAATCCATCATAGCCTCCCCAGTAGAACAGAACGAGGATGGATATACAAGTTCATCCTAACTATAGGACAGATTGAGGTTAAAACAACATAGATTATGAGTGAGAGGAGGAAAGAAAGGCAAAGAAAGGCAGAGAAGGAGAAAGTGATATAGGTAGAAAGGTAGAGGGAGAGAAAGAGAGAAGAAGAAGAAGAAGAAGAAGAAGAAGAAGAAGAAGAAGAAGAGGAGGAGGAGGAGGAGGAGGAGAAAGGAAGAAAGGAAAGGAAGGAAGGAAGGAAGGAAGGAAGGAAAGAAGGAAAGAAGAAGAAGAAAGAGAGAGAGAGAGAGAGAGAGAGAGAGAGAGAGAGAGAGAGACTAGCTCCTCCCAAGAACCTTTCACATATATAACTTATCTGAAAGGCATATTAGTTCATTTCTAATATTTTTCATGAGACAGATGAAGGTTATCAAAACACTGATTCTGTGAGACAGGCCCTACTTCCCTAAAAACCCCTTCTGTAGGACAGACTTATATGCAGGACATCCTAGTACATTCGTAACTTTATCTGTATGACAAACCTATGGAGACACAAATCCCTCCTTGTCTTCTTCCCACCCAAACTCCCCCTCTTCCATGCACCCACCATTGATGCCCAAACTTTTGGAGACCCAAATCCCTCCCTTTTCTTCTTCCCACCCAAACTCCCCCTCTTCCATGCACCCACCATTGATGCCCAAACTTTGGAGACCCAAATCCCTCCCTTGTCATCTACCCATACAAACTCCCTCTCTTCCATGCACCCACAATTGATGCCCAAACCTTTGGAGACACAAATCCCTCCCTTGACTTCTACCCACCCAAACTCCCCTCTTTTTTCACACACTCACCATTACTGCCCCAAACCTTTGGAGACCCAAATCCCTTCCTTGTCTTCTTCCCACACAAACTCCCAATCTTTCATGCACCCATCATTGATGCCCAAACATTTGGAGACCCAAATCCCTCCCTTGTCTTCTACCAACCCAAAACTCCCCCTCTTCCATGCACCCACTATGGACTGTTCCTAACCTAGTGAAGAACAAATCTCTCCGTTGCCATTCACCCACCCATCTTCCCTCTCTTCTCCTATAACCATCATTTTTCCTTCCCTTTCCTGGTTTCACCTTTAGTCCACTGTAAAAGACACATAGCTTTTCAACTAAATTGAATTTATTTTCAATTTAAGAAATTTATACCAATGCAATTTTCTTTGTCATATTTGGGCATTCCCCGTCTTCATGATAGCCATCTTATTGGCTCTCCCCCTCATCGGCTGCTGCGACCATGCTTGCTTCTCCAGTAGTGTGCACCTCGGCTTCCTTTTCAGGCTCTTTCTCCTTAGGTTCAGGCATTGCAGTAAGAGCATTCACTTTGATTTTCTTCCGTTCGAGGGCAGCTGCCTCTTCGGCCTCCCTCTTCCTCTTGTTCTTCTTCTTCCTGTGTTTGCTTTTCTTGTGTGCCTGGAATGGCAAGAGGGTGAACACAAGAATTAGTTAATAGAGGGAGAAGTCAGGAGAGGCATGTGAAGGACACTTTGTCGGAAGAGGTGAGAATTGATAAGGGATTTATGCCAGGAAGGAGAGAGGTAGTGACTTTAGGTAAGAGTAAATGAGTAGAGGAGGGAGCTCCAGTAGGGTTCGTCAACTCACCTTTCCGCACGACATGTAAGGTGGATACTGCTTTAGAGCTGCCTTTGTCTTCATCATAAGGGACTGGCCCATTCGCTGCCATTGGAACATCACTACAGGATGTTGGGAGGTCCATGTCGGACAGTGATTCCTTAGATTCCTTTGCTAGACTCTCCATCACCAAGTCGCATGAACGCGTGTTGTTTCTCCCTCGAGGGGCTGTGAACAACTGGCAGGGTAGGGAAGGCCACACCCTCAGACCTGAGTCATCATCAAGGTCTCGACCAATAGTAGGTGAGCTTGTGCTCTGACATCACAAAGGCCTGGTTCTGACCCACAAGAATGCCTGGGGAAGGAAGGAACAAATAGTGGACTGTACCACTCCTGACACTTTGATGATAGGGGGAAGATATTGAGAAGGCAAAGAGAGTTTGGGTTTAGATGGAGACTTTGTTTAATAACTCTAAGGCAAATTTTCCACCTCAACCTTTTTTTACATATCTACCTTTGTTGTGGTAGAACACATGACAGATCATTTGCTTCTCCAAATCCTTCAACAATACAATCCCTGTCAATGGTTTTGTC
>NW_024544215.1:0-105000 GCF_018167655.1 Microtus oregoni
GCATTGGCAGACCCTTCCGCTTTCCTATGCCCATATGCCTGCCCTTCCATCAAGCCAAAGTGCTTTTCCGGCATCGAGTCTGGAATGGACAGTCACAGGCTTCCGGATGATCAGCCTATCTTTAATCAGCTTCCATATCTGCTGACCCACCTCTTCTGCAATGATCCCTGATCCTCAGGTGCAGGAAGCATGTTGTAAATTTATCAGTTCGGTTAGATACCACATGATCTCTTGTTCTCTGCATCCTAATGGGTTTAGAATGTTTGGTTCATTCCTCTATTTCATTTTATTTTAGTTGGTTACCAGTCCTGTTTGGAAGTTAACGATTCTGGCCTTTCCTTTATACAGACACTTTAATTCTCTTTTGAACCATGAATGAGACATTCAGTTTTAAGGTTTTTTTCTTTAAAGCCCTCCGAGAAACAGGAGTATTTAATAAGATTAGATAATTCCAAATAAATGGGGGGACAATGAAAAACTATATAAAATATAGTTGATTAATGATTTGAAACTTGTGAATACTTTGGTTACCTGTTTCATGGTGATAAAACATATTAATATAGAGGGTTAGAACAGAAAACTTGTACAATGGTGATTGTAAATTAGGTAGTCTCCAAAGTAAAAGTGAAATAGCAGTAGTCAGCAGATATAATGTCATTGAATGAACTGACAATAGAAAGTAGAAGTAAAAATTTAACTTAGCACATGTGTAGGTTAGTATTCCTGTATGTGTGACAGGAGTGCAAAGAAAGTATCAACATATAAGTAATTATTTATTTTATATTTAAATGGTGAAAACATTTTCTCAGGTGTGTCCTATAATGGGTAACCTGATTTTTTTTATAGTGTCACGTGTAATATAGTCCTTCTCATATACAATCCTTTTGTTCAAACAATGCTATATGTCATTGACTTCTTTTTTAAAAACAAGCTATTATTTTATGTGTATGAGTGTTTTGCCTGCTGCATGTGTGCATATGGACGACATGAGTATTTATTTTCTATGGATGCCAGAAGAGAGCATCAGATCCCCCTAGGACTTGATAAATGAATGATTATGAGCCACTACATTGGTTCTGGGAATTGAATCCGGGTCCTCCACAAGAACTGTAAATGTTCTAAATCATGGAACAATCTCTCTTGCCCTGTGATAAACTTTATAATTCTGTATTGAACCCTGCATGCTTAAAACTCATTCTGTTATCCCTTTGTCTCAAGCTTAATTTCCTTAACTTGAACTACAAGGATGTCTGCTTTTAGTCGTTCTCTTTCTTCTACTGATTCATGTTCTCATCTCCTTCTTATACTTTTAGGTGTTCTTCGTAGACTTTGAATGTTCCTCCCCAGTGTTTCAATCTGCCAAACTTTTGATCATCATTTGGAACCCATAGAAAATTTGATATCCTATGTGATACATTTCATAAAGTCTCTAAGGTAGAATTACTCTTTACTTTGATACTCTTACAACATTTTATACTAAACTATCCCATAGACTGTCAAATTACATAGTATTTTCAAATGTACTTCAACTATATCCAATTATGAACATGGTCTTGATTATTATATTGCATATATCCCATGGTGAAAATACATCCAACTTCGGTAAGAGTTTTCAAGAACACTAGTGTGGTATGTTCTTAAGGTTCTGATGGAAAAAAAATCCTTATTCTCTTTAAGTATATATTTAAAAATACTTGGAATACATGGGAAAATATTTGACACAATAAGAACTTGAATTACAAAAGTCAATTTATCATTTGTACATCCAATCACTCACTGTATATTCCCAAAAGCCACATAGACCCTTAGAATATAAATTATGGTATTTGTGGTGTGTGATCAACAGAAAAACTATACATTACTTCACTAGTATGTTATACTATAGCTTATTTTATTAACAAAGTTAAAAAAAACCCTAATCATTTTTAAGTGAAGTTGAACCATTATGTGAATGTGCTATGTGCTAATTTACAATCTTGTTCCCCATTACAGTGAGCCCTCCATTGTAAACCTTGTGCTTCTACTACAGAGTGGTATGGAAATGAATCCTGCATGCTTGAGAGAGTGGAAAGGGAAGAGGGTGAAAAAGAGGGAAAGAAAGAAAATAAGAAAGATCAAGAGAGAGACTTTATTGAGTCATTATATCATGTTCCATATGAAGCATCTGCTTTTGTGGAATCTGACAGATTCTAGGGGAGGCTTAGAGTGACATAAAGCCACAGGATGGAGTCTCCCAGAATCTAATAGGACAGAGGGAGATGCCTAGAGCACTCCCAAAAACCTGAATGCAGTTTTTTGAAATGTAAAGAATTTATTCAGCCCTTCTGAATGTAAACTTGAAAATTCAACAAGTAAACTCTAGTGAAGGATAAATCATGAAAATATGTTATAAAGGGTAGAATACAGCCAGAAGATACAGCTCCTTTTCATCTTCATCTTTTTCCTAGAGCTGACAACATAAGGCTAAAAGGAAGTTAGAATAAGGGAGAAGGAAAATTTGTAATTCAGAGTTTAACACTTACTATCAGTTGAAGAAGATCAAGTTCAGGACATGTTCTTACTCCTTTGATTTTTGAAATCAGAAAGCAGTTCCTTTTTGTCAATTTGCAGGAGTTATGCAATAAATGTTGTTGCAAAGTGTTTGAAAAGCATGTAACACACACAAAACAAATTTCTTCCAATTCTGGTCATAGGCCTTATGAAATTTACTTTTTATGCCTAAGACTTAAAGGGCAATACATAGATTAAAAACAAACATTAAAACAAAGCTTACATTGTACCAGCAGTCTTTGATTGAAAAGAAATAAAATATTTCTTTCATTGTAAATTTAGCCAATTGTTTGTTTAACATATCTTGACATGAATGTCATACCAGTGAAAGAATTTCATGGTCAGTGATAAAGATTATAAATGTAAAAATATAAAGGTGAACAGAACATCCAGTTTATATATAAATACTGAATGTACTCTTCCACTCAACAGTCACGTTCACTGACTGGCTCTGTCTTAATTAGTGCCCACCCAACATTTCTAATAATAGAACACTGGAGAATTATTTATATGGTCTATTATCCTTACTACTAATACTTTCTAGCACTGGGCAGCGTAAACCTGCCTACATTTGTCGTGATCTGGATTTTCCCAATGTTTTATCCATTATACATGTTTCAGTAAAGTTTGTTCAAGTTCAGCCTGGTAGTTAGAATTGTGTGTATTGGAATTCCACTCTCTAAATTTGTATATTTATGTAAAGGTTATGGGATATCTGACTTTAAGATTCATACTTAGATTTTTATGAGCCTTGGCTTTCATATAAAGTAGTCATAACTGTAATATGCCATAAGCCTATTGTAAACAAGAAAACCCTTCAGTGTGTTTACCAACACCTTCTAAGTTGTTTTTGCACATAAATGTCATTAGAAGGCTATTAGAAGTCAAATGTTTTCCTGTAGCTCCAATCTGAAAATTTATTCTGATTACTTGGTGTAGCATCCATTTGTTTTGAATGTGTCTTTTGTTTTTCCAGAAAGCATTTAGACTACTTAATTATTTGATGGTTTTATTCTTTGGAGCATCATTTCTTCATTTTCAATGGTTCTGCTTTAATCACTGAAGTCAAAGTCTATAGTCCTAGTCTGTTCTTAGTCTTCCCCAAATTACTAACAAAGTCAAGCTGAAAGAGATTTTCGTGGTTACTGAGTCACTAGGGTAGTCCCTCTTCAGTTGTTTTTCAGTGATAACATTTATTATTTCATATGAGACATGGTCTCATACTGTAGTTCAGGATGGTTTGAAACTCATTGTAGACCAATCTGGTATTGAATTCTGGGCAATCCTACTTTCTCAGCTTCCGATCTACAGGCATAATAGATAAAAATCTTCATTCCCAGAAGGTAATGATATTTGATGATAGGCTATGCACCTCTTTCAATAAAAAGACTCATTTTTGTTGTAATTTGTCATTATTTTATTACTTATGTATTTATTCATTTATTTAATTTAATTGTTCCTGAGGCAAGACTAGAGAGTGCCTAGCTCACTTGGTAGCTGATCACCAAAATCACTAGTAGGAAAAGAGACAAAGAAGAAGTGGGGGAAAGGAAATAATGAGTTTGTTACTAAGCTGGATATTGGCGTAGAAAGCTGAGCTCAAAGCTATGGACCTCCTTAGGGGAATATTATAAATAAACATAAATATACCTCTGAAGGACAGGACTATGGGGAAATCTGTCTTTGCTTCTTATGTTGCCAGGAACATAGAAACCTTACATAGGAACATAGGAGTGTTACCAATAACATCAGATTTTTGGCCATGTATAGTATGAGTAAGTTTCCATGAAATTGGAAAAAAAAAAAAAACAAACCCTTGAAGCAGAAACAGTAAGACATGCAGTGGCGCTTGACCTAACAGACCTTCAACATGCCCAGGGACTTTCCATCACAGAGATAATAAATTCAAAAGTGTGTCTGGTGGGATCAGACATGTCAGCTACAGAGCACAAATTGAATTTCCCAATTATCTGATGCCATGATCTTGTTTGACAAGGAGATGAAACGGGCTCTGTCTCATTGTTGAATTCTTCACATCTGATACATGTGGTTTAGCTTCATTTTGCTGTTTAGTATTTGAAAGCTCTATAGCCTATTTTCCATAATCTAAACTGTGATGAAATCAGATGCATTTATTCTAAATTCATACCTTGATGTTGTGTATGTAGCAAGTACTCAAAAATGACTTCTTAAAGGGATGATTTTCAAATGATTTTCTGATTTATGGAGAAGCATAGTGAGTGCAATAGAGCCCCCAGCAAAGAAAACGATTCCACAAAGTTTCACAGGGCCTGTCAATGATTTGTACAGTAGAAGTGCCATGGAAAATGTTAACAGAGGTCACTTTTAAACTATGTGAACAATTATTTTTTATAATAATAATTGTATTTCCTCCCTGGTGAAGCCTCTGTCTCCTATGATTATTAAATTTCAGGACAAAATAACCCTTAAATACTAAGAGAGCAAGGCTTTCTAGTGAAACAAATGTCCTGTTTCCTTTGAGTTGACTTGTCATTCATTTGAACACACACACACACACACACACACACACACACATATATATCACTCAGATAAAAATATTTTAATCTTTCTATTTTATATAATAAACAACTATGTTTACTAATTTCCATTGATTAGAACCCACTATACACCCTTCCATGATTTCATTATTTTCACAAGGGATAGCCACAAACCTTAATTTGCTTTTCCTGATCTTGGCACACATGAATGTATTACTAAATAACTTTTTTCACAATATTTTTCACTTCTTATAATTAGAATCACATTGTATCTATTCTTTTGTGACAGATTTTTTTCCACAGTCAGCATTAAAGTGCCAAGCTTCATCACTGTCATTGGCTAGGTATATTTTATTAATTTTTAGTGCTATTTTCTATTATAGGAATAAATCTACAATTTATACATTTTTCTTCTTTGTTTGCCTCGTACAGATACTACTTCTTGTAGAGGACTTTGGGGAATGAGATTGTTGAGTCAGTTGTTAAAATATGTGCCCTTGGTATCTCCTTTTTCTGTACTTTGGAAAGTTGACCATTGTGAGGTACATGTACCTGACTTTCACTACAGCCGATGTTATCTCTTGGACTAATACTGTACAACTGGAATGCATATTTAGTGGAAGAAGACAGGGCACATTTTTACTAGCCCTTTGTTCCCCAATCACTTCGATGGGCAGAAGCTGCCTCAATTTTTTTGTTTGTTTGTTTTGGTTCCATTCAGACATTTCTGGTTTTGAATGAATATCCCCAAATCCACATTTATAAAATGAAGTAAGGCTGTTTTTTGTTCCATTTTCTTCCTTCCTTTCTAACCTCTACTTGTTTTTTTGTTTTTTGTTTTTGTTTTGTTTTTTTAACTGTTCTGCTTTTATTTGAAGATTTAACACATACAGATTCATGTAACCTTTATGCTGATCAGGAGGCAGGAAAGTTCTGTCACCTCAAGGAACTCAATGCAAACCCACTGTTATCACATCCTGGGCTGTAATCTCTTTTTGAGAATGCCATTAATAAAATTGTCCACATATAACCTTTGCAGTTTGATTCCTTCACTCCTGAGTATCTGTGAGATGTGTCTATTGATTACATCAATACCCATCATCTAATAGAGAATTAAAAGAATTATTGGAGGTAATGAAGCAAATGGACTTAACAGACATCTATAGAACATTCTACCCAAATAGGAAAGAATATACCTTCTTCTCTGCAGCTCATGGAACCTTCTCAAAAATTGACCACATACTCGGAAGCAAAGGAAACCTCCACAGATACAAAAAAATATCAGTGTCCACCTGTGTCTTATCAGATCACCACGGATTAAAGTTAGAAGGCATCAACCACACTACCCCCAAAAAACCGACAAACTCATGGAAACTGAACAGTCAACTACTGAATCACACCTGGGTCAAGGAAGAAATCAAGAAAGAAATTAAAGTCATCCTCTACTTGTTTTAAAAAATAAAGTGACATTCAGTTTCTTCTTGGACAGTAACTGAGAGGAATATTCATATATTTAAAAAAGTGATTTCAAACGATCTCCAAATTGGTTATACCAACTTAAATTCTCACTAACTTCACAAAATTCAGTTTACCCAAATTCTCACCAGCACTTGATAATGACTCTTTCTGTTATTCTATTCATTATATGTCCATTTATGGTTTTAATTGGAATTTTAATCATTAAAAATAAATTTGAATGTTTTTTCATAGTTAATTTTTTAATTCAAATTTCAAATTCAAATAATTCATTATCCAATGGAAAATGATAACTTTCTTTTATATATAAAACTCAGATTTAAATTTCTAATTTTTACATTTATTTTTAAATAAGATGTGGATTTAACATATGCAAAATTTATTTTATGATATTTATTAATTTATTAATTTGACATATATAGATAAAATTTTACATGTTTAATCTTATTATATATGAAAATAAAGAATTGGAATGTTGTAGAACTAGAATAATTGAGGAATTTTACCCTTAGAAAATTAATTAGTCTTAGAAACTTTAAAATATTTTTCTCCTCACTTACCTTATTTCACTATTATCTATAGATCAATTACCAAGTTTCCATTAAAATACATAGTATGTCATTACTTAGAAACATTACTGGCATTCATTTCTTGTCACTACTATCAGGACTATTCATTGTCAATAAATGACTTTAATCATATCACACCTTTGAGAAAACCTACTTAATAAAAAAATTAGAAAACTTTTAGAACAAAATCTCTAAATTGATACTGGATAATATATAGGCATAATATGGAAATTTTCCCTTTATTCATTAAGTGTATGGGTGCAAATAAATGTTAGTCTCCTATACATATAACAATATATCTTTAAGTTAACCACTATGATGTTTAATGAGAACATTAAAAGTCCTTTGGTGAGCTCCCATTAGATCAGTCCCACCGTCTCCGTGGATGGATTTACCACTCGAGGTCCTGACTTCTTTCCTCATGTTCTCCCTTCTTCTGCTCTTCATCTGGGCTTTGGGAGCTCAGTCCAGTGCTCCAATGTGAGTCTCTGTCTCTATCTCCATCCCTCTCCAGATGAAGGATCTATGGTGATATTCAAGATATTCATCAGTGTGTCTATGGGAGAAGGCCAGTTCAGGCACCCTCTCCTCTGCTGCCCAGGGACCTAGTTGGGGAAATCCCCTTGGACACCTGGGAACCCCTCTAGAGCTAAGACTCTAGCCAACCCTAAAATGGCTCCCTTGGTTAGGATAACTTCTTCCCTGCTCCCAAATCCACCCTTCATCCATCTCAATTATCCCATTCCCCCAAGATCCCCCCAATCCTCCCCTTCTTCCTTCTCTTTCCCCATCTCCCCTACCTCCCAATCCACCCCAACCCCCCTGCTCCCAACTTTTGCCCAGTGATCTTGTCAACTTCCAGTATCCAGGAGGATAACTATATGTTTTTCTTTGGGTTCACCTTCTTATTTAGGATCACCAACTATAGGCTCAATGTCCTTTATTTATGGATAGAATCTGCTTATGAGTGAATACATACCACATTCCTCTTTTTTAGGTCTGGGTTAGCTCTCTCAGGATAGTGTTTTCAATTTCCATCCATTTGCATGCAAAATTCAAGATGTCATTTTTTTTTTACCGCTGAATAGAACTCTAAAGTATATATATATGCCATGCCTGCTGTATTCATTCTTCTATTGAGAGGCACCTAGGTTGTTTCCAGGTTCTGCCTATTAGAAATAGTGCTGCTATGAACATAGTTGAACAAATGCTCTTGTGGAGTTGCTGGATCCTGAGGTAGGTTGAGTCGCAGTTTCCTGAGAAACTGCCACACTGATTCCCAAAGTGGTTGCACAAGTTTGCAGTCCCACCAAAAATGGAACTCACCAAGGCAAGCTGGACTGGGTCTGAACAAGCATATGATCAAACCGGACTCTCTGAATGGGGCTAACAGTGAGGGCGAACTGAGAAGCCGATGGTAATGACACTGAATTTTGATCCTACTGCATGTACTGGCTTTTTGGGAGCCTAGTCTGTTTGGATGCTCACCTTCCTAGACCTGGATAGGGGGGGGGGGGGCTTGTACTTCCCACAAGGCAGGGCATCCTGACTTCTCTTAGGACTGGAGAGCAATGGGGGAGGGAAAGGGAGGATGTGGAAATGTTAAATAAATAAATTAAAAAAAAAGGAAAAAAAAGTCCTTTGGATAGGAAAAAATGTGAACATAACGACAATGATGGTAGGCAGAGGCTGCTTGCTTGTTTCCCGGCCGCTCAGACCCGAATAATCACACAATCACTATATTAATTATAACACTGTTCGTCCAATGACTCAGGAACATTTCTAGCTAGCTCTTACATCTTGAATTTACTCATGTCTACTAATCTATGTATCACACAAGGCTGTGGCTTAATGGTAAGAATCCAGCGTCTTTCTCCTTCAGCAGCTGCATGGTGTCTCTTTGACTCTGCTCACTCTCTTTCTACATCTCTGTTCAGATTTTCTGCTTGATTTTACTCTGCTAAAACATGCCCAAAATAGCTTCTTTATTAACCAGTGGTAATAAAACATAATCACAGCATACAGAGGGGAATCCCCCATCATCTCCCCTTTTCTGTTTAAATAAAAGGAAAGTTTTAACTTTAACATAGAAAAATCACATACACAAACAGTTATCAAGCAAGAATTATAGTTACAATATTTAGCCTGTTTACATATAACAAATTAAAAAAATACTCTATAATCTATCCTATCTTTGTGAGTCTAAAGTTTTATATTTAATTGTTCTTTTATCATTAACTATGGAAAACTATAACTATCTGTCTTCAATCCTCCAAAGACCCCACAAGGATATAATATTACCTAAGTAAACAAGAAGTGTATTGTAAGCAACTTCTAAAACTCTAGAATTGACAGAGACATCTTGTTGCTTGGACAGTCACCCAAAGTTCTTCTGTAATGTTAGGGCATCCATCTTCAACCTACAGGCCCATAGTATCCAGCATACTTTTCCATGAAGCAGGATACTTGAAGATGTGTTCTTTCTTGTAAGGACAAAGTTCATCAGTTGCTTTCTTCTGTGTCATTCAGAATGTCTAGCAGACACTTTCATTAAGTAGGAACCCTGAAAAACCATCCCATATTTTAGAAAATTTAGCAGTCACATTTATGTGGGTTCTGAATATCCAGTTCATACAGCATACCATCAAGCAATCCAGACAAGAGTAGGTTCTTGCCCAAATGGCTAGCCTTGTAACAATGAAGGCAAATTCCATAACAAGTTCCTTAAATACTCATCAACTTCTCTGAAGTAATTGATGCTGCCAGATGTAGAAATGACTCACTGTTGAGAAAAGTTTAAGTCCTTAAAATATTTTAAATGCCATATTCTGTGGTTCTTTGAAAGGGCTGAAGAATTCCTATCCACCTGAAATATATCTCTGTACATCTAGAAAACCTAACTAACATGACTACAGTTTGACTATTATATATGATCATCTATTAATACACATAATACCTTAAACAAGAGTAGAAATACATATACACAGTATAACAAAATCAGCCTTAATTATGTATTAACAGACCAAGATCCATACCAATGCAAAGTATTCATCTTTATATCATATCCCCCTTATTGTATATTTTATATATTTACTATGATCATAAATCACTTATAATCAAGCCCCTTTAAATGAAAAAATAATATATTTTTTCATAAATAATTTGGGAACATGGGCAAAGTTTTTTCCAAACTGTTTCTGCTTGTGGGCAAAGTATTTTATGGTTCATGGAGACCCTTTGTGGGATCTTGTTCCATCAAACCACATTAGCCAGGAAGCAATCCACAGGTTCTCATCCTCTGTGGGAACAAAAGCAAAATCTCTTTCCTATGCAACATTTACTTAGAACCAAATTGTAAAGTCAAGATACCTTTATGTTGGTTTAACATAGCAGTCCCGAGAATCAAATGTCTCTTTGCAGTCAAAAAATTCAAACGAAACACAATAATATACATAATCTAGACTTTTCTGTATATCATCCATCTTTGAATGACTAATTTTTCTTTACACCTTTAATCTATGACTGTCTGTACTCTTTTATATAACTTTTACTATTTCTTTAAAGACTTTTATTTTTTAAACTATTTCTTTTTATAACTATCTATACACTTTTTCTCCTCTCTCCCAAGCCATGATACTTTTTTTTTAAACACACTGTGTCTCATTTAGATGTCTTTTATATCTGAATTTGTCCTATTGTATATCTGAAATCCTTTCTGACAAGGAACATTTTAAAATGGTACCAGCATGGTTGAAGCAGCCCTGAATGTTGACTCCACCTCTCTTGGCCTTTCAATATGACAGAGGTAAGTTTACCCCCAGCTCTGGGACTGCTGGGTGGAAGCTGTGCTCATCACCTCAATTCTGGGAAGCACAGCATAAACCCTTTTTGTCTGAAGAAAAGGTAAATCTGCCATGCAGCATGCTGCAAGGCATGAAAATATCTCTGTGTATGGTGGCAGGAATCCTCCATGCTCTCCTGCTTGTACATGCCTAGCAGACCTGATCCGGCAAGTTGCTTAAGCAGAGAGTGCTGAGGGTGGTGGGCTCTCAGCTATTTTCCTCCTAATCCTGAGCAGATGGACAAGAACCCGGACCCGAAGTGGGTGACGGGCCATGCTATCTAGTTAGCCCAAGTTGATAGGGCAACATTTGTAAGTGGAAACTGCTCTTTTCTTTCCTGGCTGTCCAGACCCGAATAATCACACAGAAACTATATGAATTATAACACAACTTGGCCAATAGCTTAGGCATATATCTGGCTAACTCTTATATCTTTAAATAAACCATTTCTATTATTCTGTGTATCACCACCAGGCTGTGACTTACTGGTAAAGATTGGGCATTTGTTTGACTCTGCCTCCTCTCTTTCTATATCTTTGTCTGGATTTTCTGCCTGGTTTTACTCTGCTAAGCCATCTCTTATGCCTGGCTATATGCTGCCTTACTATAAACTGAAACAACGTCTTTAATAACCAATGGTAATCAAACATATTCTTAGCATACAGAGGGGAATCAAGCATCAAATGACCTCAATATTTAATTCTACAAATCATTATTCAGGGTTTTTATAACATGAACAAGGTATGGTAGTGGACACCTGTAATCTCAGCAATCACAGGACTGAAACTGGTGAAGCCAAAATTTGATAGCCATCTAGATTACATGGTGAGCTCAAGGCCTGCCTGAGTTTTGTAAGAGACACTATCAGACAAAGAAACAAACTCTACCAAAGGTAGTTTTATCTGTATCCCAAACTAGTATATCTATAGACTGATTTTCATGTTATAATCATAATAGTAAATCATCAAGATTAAGATATGCTAAATATGTTGTTCTAGTCCTACATGAACATTTTCATTTAAGCAACCATTGAGGAGGTGAAGTATATTTTTGAGTTAGTCTAGAAACTAACTTACAGCTGTCTGTTAAAGCTCCCTTAAACAGAATGACACTTGCCTTGATATTGTTTAACTTTGGTTTTATCTTGGCTAAATGAGTGTATAATTTGAGCACTTATATCTATGTATTTTTGTGTCTGTAAAATTAACAGTCCCAAAATACAGGTTACACAAAATTCAAAGAGGAAGAAATGAGGTGGTGGTAGGGCTTACAGTAGTGAAGAAGAAAGGTTTGCAAAAGAATTGCAGAAGGCCAACAAAATGTTATGCACTGCTTGGTAAACAACACAAAAGGCAGAGAAAATTTTGCATAAATTTCCAATTCAACATTTTTCTTTACTTTTTGTGGTGGTTTTTATTATGTATGGCCCACAAAGTCTCATTTGTTTGAAAGCTTTTTCACCAGGGAATTTGGCTATTTTTTAATTGATTTTATTGAGCTATCCATTTTTCTCTCTGTTCCCTTCCCTTCATCTCCCCTCCCCTTCAACCCTCTGCTACTATTAGGAGGTGTGGCCGTGTTCAAAAAGGTGTGGCCTGTTGGAGGAAGTATGTAACTGGGAGTGGGCATTAACGTTTCAAATGCTCAAGTTAAGCCCAATGTCTCTCTTTTCCTGATCCCTGCTGATAGAGATGTAAAACTTAACTATTCTCCAGCACCATGCTTGAGTGAGTGATACCATGCTTCCCATAATGATGATAATGGAATAATTCACTGAGTCTATAAGCCTTTTAAAGTGTTGCCATGGTCATGGTGTCTTCTCTTTGTAACAACAGAACACTGACTAAGAAATTGTCTATTTTCAATTTTTTATTTGAAATTTATATATTTAACCAAGATTCTCTATAGAGGACTGAATAAGCATGGGATAAAACCGGACTCTCTGAACATGGTGGACAATTAGGGCTAATGAGAAGCCAAGGACAATGGCACTGGGTTTCGATCCTGCTGCATGAACTGGCTTTGTGGGAGCCTCACCTGTTTGGATGCTCATCTTTCTGGACCTGGATTGAGGGGGGAGGACGTTGGACTTCCCACAGGGCAGGGAATCCGGACTGCCCTTCAGATTCAAGAGGGAGGGGTAATGGAGTGGGGGGAGGGGGAGAGGACTGAGGGGAAGGGGAGAAGAGTGGGAGGAGGGGGAGGGAAATGGGAGGTGGGGAGGAGGCAGAAATTTTTTCAACAAAAAAATAAAGAAAGAAAGAATAAATTTAATTGCTTAGAGGTGTTTATTGCCTTTGCATTACATACTTAGAATATATTTTGTTGTCGTATTTCTACAGAACTTTTGTCAGTTAGATATGTTTCACAGTGACAGTGTAGCAAATGAGTAAGATAATAAATCCATGTTTACACTTTGGACAAACTATCTTTTGTCCTACAAAAGTCTGACTTTCTATTACTACATCAAGAAAGTAATGTGCTGCCAGGTATGGTGGAACGAATTTGCAATACGGAATCAGCAAAATTAGTTGTTGAAGATCAGCCTTGACAACATGAGGCCATGTCTCATAAATAAATAAGCAAAGAGATAAATGGTATGAAAGACACAGGAAGAATGTAACTGTGTTTTCCTTAAGAAACTAGGCAGATCCAGTATTTATCTAGTGAGATCTTTGCATTATTCCCACCGAAATAATAACTAGATTATAAATTCCCTCATGGAATGAGTATGACATTGTAACTTGCCTAATATATATTTCATTCAAAGTACATTGAGTTACTTGTATTCGTTGAATATGGTGTAGCTTTTCTTGCTAGAAATTCTTATGGTACCAAGCTAGTCTTTGTGGCAGATAAATTATATGTAGATACATTGAAGTAAATTTTAGCATCAGAGTTATATTCAGGCTACTCCTTAAGCAATATTACACGGTTCTGCTTGAAAAGGTCACGATACTGTTTAGAAAAGAACAAGTAGTTCAGTGAGTCTATAAGCCTTTTAAAGTTTAGGGGACCATAGCTCCCCTAAATTAACTAATAGATTCCGGAAATAGGAATGTTAGCTGTGAGTGGGCTGTGGTGGTACCCGTATTTATTCTCAGCACTAGGGAGACAGAGGAAGGCAGATCTCTGGGACCTTGAGAGGTTAGTCTGGTCTTTATATGAGTTCCAGGACAGCAAGATCTACACAGAGAAATGCTGTTTCAAGAATAAATAAATAAATTAGAATGTCAGTTGCAATTAATCCTTTAAGCCAATGAGTTGTTATGTCTATAGCCCAAAAATGTTTCAACTGCTTATGTAACAAATAGCAACAATTTGAAAGCAATTCACAGACGATGACAATACATGTTACATATTCAGACTGAATCTAACGAGCTACCATAGATACACAGAATTGATATGACTTGTAATTTTTCAAATATCAACTATCATTGGAACTCTTGTGGTATTTAAGATCTTATTGTTATCATTTATTTAAAAACGGCAGGAAGGAGTCACACCATACAACAAGGCACTCATGAGAATTTTATATGAAAAAGAGAGAGAAGAGGGCAGAGAGGGGGTTCAGAAACCAATCTCCGGAGATAAGAACAGCAGAGGAGAAAAAGAAAGAGAGAAAGAGGGGGGAGAAAGAAAAAATTCGATGGGAGGTGGCCAAGGCCCACCTTTTAAAAGGGAACGTAGTGTATGTGTAAAATAGGTACTCTTAGTGGCTGCAGCTGGGACATATTCTGTCAGGACCCCAAGGGCAGGCCAGCACAGATGCCTGAATTCTAACATTCCTCCCTTTTGTTTATCATAAAAGACAAGGAATTAGAAAGGAGTAGCACATGAGGCAAGGATGAGGAAGCCGTGATCTCAAGACTGTTTCTGGCTGACTTGGGAAATGTCTATCATCTTTTGGGAACCTGAGAAAGCTGGGGTACTGTCCACATCCTTGGGTAGCTGGCTGCTGCACTTCACTGTCCATGCTTTAAGGGACCGTTCGGTGCCTCTTGGAACTGGAAGGATGCTGTTGGAGGTGAACTCAAATCAATTACCTGGAACACACTAGAACTGACAGTACCTGTTCCTTTTTCATCCCCATTGCATCACGTTAACGCCCTCTTTCTAGTCGACATACCAGGAGACACAGGTGGTTAATTTCTGATGGCAGTCAATAGTAAAAAGTGAAACAGAAAAAAAAAATTGCACTAAACTAGTATGACTGTCTCCTGAGGAAGGCAAGGAAATGTGATGGGAAAGATCACCAGGTCGAAATGGAAACAGAAATTGAGTAAAAGAAAGTGAGAACCAGTGTGTGCCGAGCAAGAGGAAGTTGACTTCCTCAGTCTCGCATATTGCAGCAAACAAACAGGACAATTATAAAGGGAGAACAGATAGAAGAAAAAAGAAAGTGGAGAACTCTTTCTCAGTTTCCCGATTGCCTGATCCAGGGAATACTGAAGCCAAATTTGATTTGAAAGGAGTGGTCAGTTGGTCTCTAAAAGGCATTCCAAAAGGGAGTAAAGTGCTACAGACACTAACAAAGTTCCCATGAGTGTCATAGAGAAGACCCAGGGGCTGTAATTCATCGGGTCCCCGGAATTCAGAGAGGATCACACTAAGTAGGCACAGTCTGTCCCATGCATTATCACACAGGAATAGGGGCCAATGGCTCTGAGTCAGACAGAGACATAGTTGCCTGGAGCCGGGACTTTGAGAAAAGCCAGAAGGCAAAGAGAAGACTGTCTTCAAGAAATGAAACCTCACATCCAGGGGAATGGTCAGATGCATGTAACCCTACCAGAGACCCAATTGCCAGTATTGAATGGAAGACAAAGCTGGCAGTAAATGAGAAAGCAGAATTGTTGCAGGTGGAAGAGAGCAGTTCTGTTGGGTAGAGCAGGTGATTAGGGTCCCAGCATAAAATGTTTGGTGGACCCTGCCACTGAGCAAACATGCTGCATGCATCAGGTCTACTGAGGGAGAGGGAATGCAGAAGAATGAAAGGGTGATACCTCTTTCCATTTATCAGATCTCTGGCAGAATGTTGCAAAGATTCCATAAAATATTGGGTTATAGAGTGCAGGAAAGCAGCCATTTGGATTGGTCTGACTGAAAAAGTAGATGCACTTCCCATGAGTGAGGTAGAGAAATAAGATCCAAATGTCTGCAATTCTTAGCATCCCAAGAATTCAGAGTATCAGAATAAGTAGTCACAGGTTGTCCCATGCATCATCACGCAAAGAGAGCTCTGAGCCTGAGAGAGCCATGTTTGCCTGGTACCAGGAAATGACAAGGCCAAAAGGTAGGAAACCATGCCTGAGAGAAGAGAAATGGATCACTCATGGGAAATAGTCAGAGGTGAAGAAGAAGGGGGCTCACCAATCATGTTGATGTTGGATGGAGGGTCCCAGTGCTCTGTTAATTGGAGCAGTGAGGCTGTCGTATGTGGACCAGGTTCTAGGGTCCCGGTGTACCTCAGGACTCCAGGAGAGCCTACCCAGTCCCAAAGCACCAATGGTGTGTATATAAAAATGACTGGAAGAACTCACACCATATAATAGAGCTCACATGGAAGGTTTATTGGAAAAGAGAAAAAAGGCAGAAAAGGTGACAGAGGGAGTGCAGAGAGGGGCACAGAGACGGATCCCTGGGCACAAGAGTGACAGAAGAGAAAGGGGGGATAGGCAAGGCGCACCTTTTAAAAGAGAACATAGCAAAAGTGCACAAGAAGTGCTCTTGTAGCTGCAGCTGAGGACATGCATAGCCTGTCAGGCCCCCAAGGGCAGTCTAGTCCAGATGCCTGAATACCAATCCTTGCTCTTTCAGACAGTCAGATGTCCAAGTAAATTTAGAATGGATTCCTGGGGCATCATTAATTGATAAGTATAATCTTGCTGATTGACAACAAACGTTGGTCTCATTGGAACTGTTGCTCCATTGATGTGATGTTGGTTATAGCTGGAGACTGACTGCTTAGATCTAGCAACTCACGTAGTAGAGAGAATAACTTTAGGTAGTTTTAAATCTAACAACATAAAGATAGAGGATCTTATATTAAAGGCTAGAAGATGGTTTTTGCTCAGATAGTTATTTTTGCCTAAGATGTTTAATATTTCTATCTATATATTCATGTTTCCAGTGTGAAATTTTATTACCGTCAAGCTAAAGTATTTTGTACAAAAAATTAGTTTAAAAGGTTTGTTTCAGTTATTTATTAAAATTACAAATATTTTATTTTTTAAAGAAGGAGTGAATTAAAGAGTCTTCATAAGCTCTATGATGATTCATATTTCTCATGGGAATGAAAATGTACAGCTCTTAGTGCTTGATGATAAAATTAATGCCACTTAGTAGAACCAAGTGTTTAAATATTATAACTTCACATAAAGCTTTATTATTGTTTCAAATATACTTTTAAAATCATTGGCATGGTTGGGCTTTTGAAAGGTCATGGATAGTTTGTACCTATAGGGCTATTTTCTTCCATTCTGATAGCTAATAGCAGGTAGAAGTGAAATTCTATAGAAGAGTCAAGCATTGTGGTGACATGCCTGTAATTAGAGCATTTGGGAAACTGATGCAGGGGGATCAAAAATTCAAAGAAAGTCTGGGTTATGTAGCATTACCCTTTCTCAAAATAAAGACAGCAAAAGAAAAAAAACACTCTATTAAATAGGGTACTGTGGAGTAAGGCAAGCCATGAAGGTTTCGGAGTAGACTATTATATAACATTACTAATAGATGAGCTATAAATTTCTCAGAGAATGTGTCTCTGAGTTCATGACTAATGGTATTTACAATCCAAAGGAAAAAATAAAGAGTTGGTTATTTCTTTTGTTTGGCTGTTTTATGAAATAGGCTTATTTAGCTAAATTCAATAAGCACATTCAAATGAATGTGCATGCAATTGAAAATTTCACATCTCTGAAGGTTCCACATTAATAAGCATTCATTCACAAGTGTTTTGTCATTTAAATATTATGTTAATTTTTTGTAATTGGATTCTTCTTCAATGTTGGAAAACTTTCTTAACTATACTAAACATTTCCTTAGAGGTATTGTTACACATTCTAAAATTCCTTTGTGCTCAGGTATTAGTGTTTGAATTGTCAACACTGAGCATAGTTAAAATTAAAAGCCTTCTGTCAGAAAAATTGTTTTGAAGGAAGAAGGAACTTAAAACACTCTTTCTCCCCCACTAGAAATTCATACAGATAAATACCTTTATTTTTCTCCTAGAACTGAACGTACATGACAAATTGGCACAACTTAAAATGAGAATTGAAGGGGATGAGACTGATTGAGAAAACTTGATATTGAAAGGCTTATTAGCCCATACAGGGTTCGAGTCTGTCTCTTCAGTCTCTGTGAGCCCCTATGAGCCCTGCTTAGTTGATTCTGTGTCCTGTGTTCTCCTGGTAGTATCCTCCAGCCTTTGACTCCTACAATCCCTTCTCCACTTCAAGTCCTCTGCATATAACTTATGGTTGTATAGCTTGCTATTCTTGTGAACTCCCAACAATGCGAGTGTGTGTGTGTGTGTGTGTGTGTGTGTGTGTGTGGGTGTGGGTGTGGGTGTGTGGGTGTGTGGGTGTGTGTGTGTGAGAGAAGGGGCGGGGTATTTTCTGACTCTTTTGCTTGCCACTTGGGACACTTTTCCTCCTCCTACTGGGATGGCATGTCTAACCTTAAGATGTATGTTTGTGCCCACTCTTATTATATCTTGTTAGGCCATATTCAGTGAAAATCCCTGAGATGCCGGTTTTTTTTTTCTTTAAAGAAAGACGTAGAAGGAGGTGATCTGGGAGAGAAGGGGAAATGGGGAAGGCACTCAGATAACTGGAGGGAGAGGAAAGTGCGGTCAGCAGGTAATGAATGAGAGAAGAATGAAAGTTAAAAAGGAAAGAAAAAAAGAAAAGAAAGGCTTATTATCAATGTGGCATTGGTGCATGCCATTAATCCCAGCACTGGTGAGGAAACTGCATTTCTAAGTCAGCCTGGTCTAGAGAGCGAGTTCCAGGACAACTAGGAGCTTTATATGGAGAAGCCCAGTTTGAGAAACAAAAAACTAAAAAAAAAAAATATTAATCAAGATCTGACATAAAAACGTAAGCTGAAAATAATTCATATAATCAAACAACAAATTTCATATGCAGCCTTGCACTGACAAATCAGTCATGTGAATACCAACATGTTTTTGAAGTTAAAGACTCAAAATATTGTCAAGTGGCTTCGCAAATAAGCATTGGCTTAAGATGTTTCACAACAATGAAATGGATATCATAGTAATTAATCTCCTTATGGTAAAGCTAGGTCAAATTTCGTCAAAAGGTCAACTAATATTGAACAGGACGTTTGCTCATGAATTTGCTGCATTAGAATTTTGCTATTCTGAAGGTCAAAGGACATAATCATTTTCAAAAAATGAACGGAGCAAGACATTTTTACATTTTTCTAGAAAATTTGGGCCTTAGTTCTATTTAAATGTATACAATAAAACCATACCTCTGTCCTATATTTATTAGCATTCTAATAAATTATTCATGATTGTAATATTTATGTAGACTCCATTTTGCTTGTATGATTGATTTGGCTTAACCTACAAATTAATGTGTTCCCATTCAACCTTTGCAATTCTATATGCCACTACTCTTTCCTTCAAAGTGTCCTGAAATAGCATCCTAGCTGATCTCCCTCTTATGTTCTTGTCCTCTTCTATCTGCTCTATTAACAGCATTTGAAACAACCTTTCAGAAAGGTCAATTAAATCATCTCACCTCTTCATTAAAACTATTCTGATTCTACTAAGAGTCAATTCTGATCCTTTTATCTTGATATATATATATATTGATTAAAAATATTAATCAAGATCTGACATAAAATATATATATTTTCCATATATATATATATATATATATATATATATATATATATATATATGGAACATGCCTTTCTTTCTAATTTCAACTCTATTTTGATTTAGTTTCAGACAAGCTATCTCTGTCTTAGCCTTGTATATAATCTAAGCTGTCAACCAAACTGCCTATTTATTTAAGGCTCTGTCTGCCTCTTATCTTACTTTCTTTTGCTTCTGCCTCCATTTTATGAACAGTTAGATATTTGTTACTTACTCACTACATCATTCAAGTGGTTTTTCATTCGTTTATTCAGAAGTCAATGACTTTTAACTGAGAGAAAATATGTCCTTCTGCTTTATTCTGTTTAAAACACGCTGCAGATTCCATTTGACTATCCCAAAGATTCCTGGTCCTATTCAAACAATAATAATTTATAACCATCTCCATCATAAGACTTCTAATAATCTTTCTCTGGATAAAAAGTATTTCTAAATATACAGTGGTTCAAGGAAAACACCTAAGAGGTATAACTTGAAGATAAAGTTACAATAATAACTCATTGCCTCATATGATGTTATTTATGAGGTTGATAACATTTGTTACTCCTGTTGAGCTGCACACTCAGAACTTAACCAATTTTCTCTAGATGTCTCATATTTTTATAAATATATCACATAGAAATTCTGAAAGGCAAGTCTTATCTTTGTCTCTTATTCATCTAGCACCTTTAAAGATATGGCTAGAATTCCATACTATCTTCCAGTTGCTGAGTGCTTGATGGATCTTAGGTATTGTGACCAGTTAGTTACTTTCTTACCTTGCTTTAACACTCACTATTTCTATGATGTAAGTATTTTATCTTCAATTTTACATATGAAGAAGTTAAAACCAAGGCAATATAACTTGTCTATGGCCATATAGGTAGAAGGTAGAATTTGAATTGCAGCCAAAACTTGCAATGCTCAGGGTAGCATGCCATTCATATGTTCTCTTAGAAATAATTTGGACAGCAAAGGAAAAGATCACCACTCCAATTATAGTGTCCCAACAAGGCAAAGTTTTTGATTGAGAGGGCATACTAGTCACAAAATTAGAAGAAACACACCATGGCAGGAAATACACTTGGTTTTTATTCCAGTGCAGGTAGTAACTGTGTCTTTCAAGATTTGTTAGTCACCCCCCACAAAAGGAAAGGTTTAGACAGAAAGCAGTAGATGAAAACTCTTAAAGATTGTTATGAGATGCTCAAGTCTAATTCTTCACAGTTTATGGCTTCTGGTGGGGCAGAGAGTAAGGAAAGACTTGGTTTTCTTTAAGGGCTTAGCCACTGTGTGTTTGACCATACTCCAGTGAGTATACGGGCAACACAAAATGGACTTGGTATATATTTCTTTTCTTCCTCTTTTTATTGTTGTGGGAGAGGTCACCAGGACAGGTGTGGACCAGGTTTGGGAAATGAGTATGATAAGGATGCATTATGTCAAATTTCCATATAATCAAAAAGAAATATTATATTGGGGAAAAAACAAAATGAAAACCAACAAAGCAAACAAAAAATCTGAACAAAAGAAATGAAGGAAACCAAGAAATTGTTGGTCACTTAAGTCATTTAAGTTCTAAGACTCGAGCAGAACCTTTGTATGAATACAATACTTACCAGGTTAGGGACAGTTTAAAACATTTTAATAAAGATTTTACAATGTGAAAGAGATAAAAATATTTGCACAGAAGTTTCATAAAGTGGGGAGAGAGAAAAAGATTTGAATTCATTGTCATAAAAGAAAGTTTTATGGACTTATCAAAAAGACTAATATTTAATGTTTCTTACATGTTCCATGTCTAAAATCCCTGGGAATACATTCCTCCATCCTTGGTGTTACTAGAATTGTGGGGCCCTTTGTGGTCTGCAAATGATGCAGGGGAAATCAAGGTCCCCTATTGGGGTTCTTCGTCTCTTTAGTAAAAGCTTTTATAAATGGACTCAAACACAAGCCCAGAAACTACTTTATTAGTGTTTAAAAAAGGAAAAAAAAAACCCTAGGGCAGAAAAACTGAAATTTTCAGCAGCTACCCAGAGGAAGAGAATGGAAGGGAGAAGAAAAGGCATGCAATTTAAGGTGTCACAGAGGTCAGACACAGTGGAAAGGCAGTCACGTGGTGGGAAAGGAGGCTTTAGAAAAAGCATAAGGAAGCCCAAAGTGTATAAGGAAAGCATAGTTTGAAAAGAGATAAAACGATAAAAAAGATTATACTGTTTTCAAAGCAGGCCAATTTACAAGCTACAAGATTTTGGTGCAGTAGCAATCCTTTGGCACAGTAAGCTAGTCAACCAAGTGTTGCAATTCTGGCAAGGAAATGTGTGGTGTCTCATTAAAGAAGTGGTTATTCTGTGTATCTTTGTAGCACGGCTTAAGCTGTGGCCACCTTTCCTGGGGTGGTCTCTGGGCCAGATGATTGAACCCACCACCCTACTAGAATATTAGGTCTCTTCCTAAGCCTGAGATTTCATTTTCTTGACCAGAGGTAATTTTTGCTCTAACATTGGCTTCAGTTTAGAACTTTTTATCTTTTCAATATGACAGTGAAAATACACAAGGAAATCTGTGACCTTTAGTCTACAGTCAAGTCAGCCTAAACAATGCCAGGGATAGTCACTGTTGTGTACTGTAAATGTGATACTGTTCTTGAGTTAAATTCTGCTAAGATGGTAATTAGTGATCTTGGTTACATAGGAAAATCCCCAGGCACCACTCAAATCAATTAAAGCAGGATCCTTGCAGGTAGAGACCTAAGACTGCGCATTTTATAAGTGTCGCTTTAGAGACTGTACTATGTGATCAGGCTTGGGAAAAATTCCTGAAGTCTAAATGTTTACATGTTAGATTCCATTTCTAGTTCAGTTTCGAGAAATAATAATGTATAACTCAAGGTGTATGTTATACATATATATCTTTCACACATACCATTATGTCATACTCAGTAATCGCCTCTGTGGTTTTCCAACTTAAAATGTAGTTTGTAATTTCTAATGTCAACATACAGAACATTATTATTTTGTTGAATGTCAGTATTAAGCTATAATATAAGAACACTGTAATTTATCTAAATACACTATAGCACATAAGATTTAATTCATTCCCTATTTGTTTTTACAAACATATTTTAGTGTATATAATATTACAGTACAAAGAATATATAAATCTTAGTAATAACTTCAGTATAGAAGTGGAAAAGGTCCTTATGTACTTAGAATATAAATGATAGAATGAGTCACATAGCTCTCAAAGGCATTATTCCCTTTTATTTGTTTGAGTAACCTTAGGGTTATTCACATGTCTCTTTTGTATATAGTGTCATTGCAGAAATTGCCATTTTAAACTCTAAGCATTTTAGGCAATTTAAAAACAATCATTTTAGAATTTAATGTGATATGCAATGCACTTTAAGTCTTAAAATATACATACTGAAATCTGTATCTATAATGTCCTTAATTTTCAAAGAACATATCAAGTATAAAGTAAATGGAGCAGCCTCTAGAAGGGTCCATATTAAGGAGAGAAATTTAATATTGCCATTCATTATTGGAATGGTACATATAAGTGGGATTCCCCCCCCAAAAAAAATTATTGGAGTTTTTAAGGAACTAACTGCAAAGCTAAGTGATAAGAGCAGACTTTATTCAATTTGAATACTGAGTGTACCCAATTTGAAAACAAATACATGATTTAATATGGTTTTGGATGACAAAAGCATATGAAGAAATATAATAAATAGACAAGCAATAATATTATAGTGCTGAGTCCCATGTTGTGGTTGCAATCAATGTTTTGATAAAATAAGAAAGATATTTTAAAAGGTAAATCTAGGAGGGAAGGAATACATTTTTAAAATCTACATTGAGCATTCAGCTCTAATACATAATAAAGGACATGACAGAGCTAGTTAGAGGTGGAGAGAGCAGAACCAAATGAGTGATATTAAGTGCAGAAATAACAGAGAGAAAAGAAAATAGATGAAACCCCAATTTATGGTCTATCTAACTTCAGAGATATTAGTATTTTGCCGACTTATTTCTCATTGGATTGTATGTGCCCCAAGATGAAAAAAGGTCTTTCATTTTTACCTTATTCATAAGTATGTAACTATCAGACATAATTTATATGATAAATAATTTAGATGATATTTAAGGCAGGCAGTTGAGTCATATTTTAAAAATTCTTTCTCATTTAAAAACATTCTTCAACATACTTATGTTTTGAATTGAAAATAGTTTTTTTTTTCAGGTAGTATATTCTGATTAAGGTTTTCCCTCACCTAACTCTTCCAGACCCTCTCACTTCCACACACAAATCCGTACCCTTTCTTTCTCTCTTTCCTTAGAATACAACAAACATCTAAGAAATGATAATAATAATGAAAATAAGATAAAATAAAAATAAACCAGGATATGACATATCAAATAGAAAAAAGGAACCAAAGAAAAAGAACACCACATTCACAAATGCTGAGACACACATTCCCCCATGCAGAAAGCCCTAAAACAATATTGAAAATGACAATATATAATAAGTCAAGTATTCATGAAGTAAAAAAATAATGCCCAGGCAAAGTATTGTGAGACACAGAACCTCTAAAAATACCATTGAATTCATTTTCTTTTTTGGCTATCTACTCCTGGGCGTAGGGACCTAGGCAGGTCCCATTGGAGAATCCTGGTCAAGATGTGGTCCTCGCCACCACTGCCCCTTTACTATCTGGCTTCAGTCTTAGGTCCTCCTTTTGGCTGGCACCTTTTCTTTCTCTTAGCATAAGATTTCGGGTGAAATTACCAGTTTTTAAGAGTCCATCATGTCAATAGTCAGATTGTGAGATACAAGTGTCTCTTTAGTGTATCTTCACTTCTGCCAAGCTCATTATGGTAGAAATTTTATTTTAGTAGTTGTGTATTAAGTTCTCTGTGTAATGTGTAGAGTCTCACAGCAACAATTTCCTCTGAATCCAGGAATACCTATCATCTAATTCCATGGTGTTGAATCCCTTTCATGAGACTCTAGCACAAAAATTATGATTTGTTTGAAGCAAGGCTAGTGATGTTATTTATCTTACAGGTTTATCTGCTTTCTGTTACATTGGTCTAGCCTAATCTTTTCAATTATTTCTAGATAGTGGAACTGTAGCTGTTGGTTTAAAATTATGTTCATAATATGTGTATCTATGTCTGTATGTAAAGGAAATTAGTAGTTTTGATAATCTGGAAATATGTAAATTATAGTATTATCTTACAAAGATTTATGATGAGTTTACTGCAAAAATTAATACAAAGATTGGTCAAAATACAAAATTACATATTAAAAAATACAAAATATCAATATAACTCTACATTGTCATATAACTATGTAAGGCCTATTTTATGAATTTTTATAAATCTGAAACTTAACCACTTACACTTTCTTGGGAAGATATAATGTAGAAAACAAATAAACTGATGTGACAAATCCTAAATAATTATCTTTCACACCAGTCCAATTTACTGTACACATTTTTTCTGCACTATGCATATGTATCTGAGCATTATTAGAGCATTTTCCTGTAATACCTTCCGAGGATCTATGGACAGATAGAAAAGATCTATGGAATTCTATCGAAATAATTGTTCCTTATGTTAATATTTTGCACATTATTATATGGAATTCTGTTTTATGATGGATATTATTTCAGAGTATTATTTCTCATTAGGCAATTTCAAAAGCACTTAAAATTTTTATTTCTAAATTGTGGCCACAGTTAGAAATTGTATTTAATTATGTATGTTGAGCGTTATAAATTCTAAATTGCCTTTCAGACCCTGTAGTTTAACAAGTTACAATTTTGAAAGTTTTTTTTTTACAATTTAAAACAAGTACTTTCAAAGTGTCAAACTTTTTAAGAAAGGAAATTATCGTTAAAATGTACACTAGTTCATTTATCTTCTATAGTCTTTGACCTTAAACAGAACTGTGTTAAGAAAAAAGGTCATCTTCTACAGTGGATACAAATATTTAGGAGTATAAATTTATATCACTTTTTGTAATATGCATTTTTCTGATTTTAAAGTTTAAATGTTAACATTAGTTATGACATAATTATACAATGATATAGAATAATCCATTCAGAGTTGAATCAGAGCTTTGATTAGGAGCCTAGGGATGTAGCTCAGTAAGGGATGTAGCAAGTAAGAAGAGTTGCTGTGCAAGCATGAGGATCTGGGTTGAAATACCAAGCACTGATATAAAATCAGTTGGTAACTGCACTTATCTATAACCCCAGCATTAAGGGTCAGAGAGAGAAGGATCCAAGGAGCTTGCTGGTCTACCAACTTAGCAGAACTATTAAAGCTTCTGCTTACTGAGACACCTAGCCTCAGGGAGTAAGGATAAATGTGAGAGAGGAAATCGTGAAAGTTATACTTCTCTGGCCTTCACATACACACGTATGGGTGAAAACACCTATGTCCTCATGTGTATGTATCACACACACAGGCGTGCACGCACACAAACACACACAAATGTGTAAGAACACAGTTATTACTATTTAATTGTTTTCCCAAAAATATAATTTGAATATGTTAATTTTTGTAACAAACATGTTTTCTTTGAAATAGGAAGGGTATACTAACTCCCATACACTTCAGACATACTTACAGCAAATAATTTCATCTTTTGGGTATAACTGAAGATTATTGAATAAAATGTTTAATTCTTGATAGTTTTAATAAAAAACCTTATTTTCCATTTCTTTGCTTTTTCTTCCTTATGTGATACTTTGGCCAAGCACTCAAAGAAAATTTATGTGGAAACTTCCTTTGTTTCATTTTTTATATATAAGATTGGATTTATTTAGATAAGAAATATGATATTGAAGTATTCCTTATGAATAATTTTAAAAAGGAATATAGGATCACAGAGACTGTGGACTGGAAGTTTCCTTTCTCTACTTGCAACTTCTTCTCCTCTTCCTCATCCTCTCTTCCACCTTGAGACAGGATTTACTACACAGGCCAGGCTATATTCTAACTTGAAACCTCCTCTTTAGATGCTCAGTCCTGGGACTGCATGTCCATGTCAGCATGCCTGCATTGCATGCGCTGTTTGCAAATCCACAACCATTCCAACCTCCCAATTTTCATTATTATGTTTATGATTACTGTTTGTATCTGTATATTTTTGCTGCATCTGCATATTTGCAGTAAACACTTTTAGATTATAAAATGAACCTTGAGAAAAAATACCATGTAAGACATATTTCAACTTAAGGCACAACCACGCATGTACACATACACATGCACACACACACACACACACACACGCATACATGTAAGAACACTGAGCATCTCTGAATTAAAGTAAAGATTATATGGTATCATGATGATCACAGTGCCCAGAGATTCCGTTTTTTTTTTTATTCTTTAGCAATGAAAGTCTTTCCAACAAAGTTTAATACAAGGAAGACTCTGCCATAAAAAGTAAACTAAAATTAGAACCTCTAGATTAAAACAAGGATTTTAGTCCAGTTTCAGGTCCACTGATACACCTCAACCCTTTCGCTTTTTATGATGTAATTGGGCAACATAGAATTGAAGGGGCCTCTTCAAATTTACTTGACTTAATTATGTTAGACTCAGTATGCTAATTGAGAAAATTCGGCTTTAGCATTATTCTTAAACAGTTTCTTTGATGCAACACTGCATAAAGATAGGACCCTAGAATAAAAAATACGGTTAATAGTGCAACCAATAAGTTCAAACTAGAAAGCCAATGATGATTGGACAAATATTAAAATGAAGAAATTGCTCTCAATACATATTAGAAGAATTCAGATTTTTTTTTCATTTTTATCAGATAGTATACTTTTCATGTTGCTCTAAAAATCTAGAGTTTTTGAAATGCCCTGTAATTCCACTATTTAAGTACCTCATCATTTGGATATTTTAAAGCATTTCATCTATTGATTAAACTCAACCTCTGAGAATAGTGACATATATATATATATATATATATATATATATATATATATATATATATTAAGTGATCAATGTGTATTTGGCAACTAATTTATAAAGGGGGTTGTGTTCCAGTTCAGAACTATGTACAAATGTGACAAAGATATATTTTGAGTTTGAATAAGTTCAGTGGCTTCCAGAGCAAATATTTTGTTTTATCTATTAGAGAAGCAGAAAGCTAGTTTAACCTGTTTGACTAGATGCTCAGGGCCCAATAATCTCAAATAAGCCAGGATCCTAATTTTATGTTTCAATCTATAGTGCCTTCTTTGCATCTCTATTTTTCTAAGCCGAAATGCATGAAGAATGGATATATCTTTAAAAAAGTAAACATTTGCTCAAAGCATGTTCCTTCATATAAATTATTTTTACTAAGGTCTAAATGTAGGCTGAAATAGAGTAAAAACATGACTGTAAGAATGGTGATTCAAAGAAATTTCACTCTTGAATTATGAACAGAAATCCTTAGCATAATTCTCCAGTGGACTATGTGATGATATTTAACATGAATATGCTTCATTTCCTTGACAGCCTTTTTATACTGGCAGAAGAATATAGTGAGAATCTCTTTACATTATCATTTACTGCTAATAGTACAGGAAGGTTCAGACTAATTAGAAATCTGGTTGCTACTAAGCCATTGCACTAAGCATACTAAACCAAGCTGTTGCTCTCTTAATATTTATTAACACATTTTTACTGATTGCAGAGAGTAAAGAAATGGAAATCACTTGTTTTGAAATTTAAAATGGAAAATTTTTATAAGACCCCCCCCCAAAAAAAAAACCCTTTGGCTGTATCAAGTTCTACAACTTGAGTTGTAATACTAGATTACAAAGATTCAATGTTGTTAAAGAACACAACGACTGCACAGTATTAGATAAAAGCTGGTTAGTTAGATGGAACAGAGAATAGATGGGTTCCAATGGTAATATAGTTCATAGATTGCAACTCTCAAACCAACTATGTCATTTACTTTTTATAAAATCTGCTTGTGGTTCAGTGTGGTAAGGCCCTCAATTATGATCTCAAGTATAACAGAAAGAAGGAAGGAAGAAAAAATTCTCTCATTTTTTAAAATTTTACAACATTTTAACTGGTAGATATTGACCTTAGCTGTCTTAATTATTGGAAATAATGCTGCAAAATGTGGGAGTAAGAGTATATCCTAAACATATAAAATATTGTTCCTTTCTATTAATAAAACAGGCAAAGACAAACAAATAATAAATGAACTCACTTCAATGTTGTATTAGTTGCTTTTTATCTATGTGATAAAATGCTGTAAATAAAGAGTTTATTTTGTTTTATAATTCCAGAAGGGGCATCTATAATGGTGGAGGAAGCATGAGCAGGCAGCCAAAGCACGACATTAAACAATCACATCTTCGACCTCACAGACAACTATTAACAAGGATTAGGAGGGGCTTTAAACCCTCAAAGCCTGATTTAAGTGATAGACTTCCTGCAACAAGACTGTACCTCCTAAAAGTTTCATTACCTCCCCCAAACTGTGCCACCAACTAGAGACTAAATGTTCTTTGAGGGCATTGCTCATTGTTCACTGTCCAAACCACTAAAGATGTATAACATAAAAATGTCAGTATTACTTACACAGTCTAGAAGGATAGTTATTATAAGCCCATGTACCCTGGTATATTGCATGGTGACATCAGATATAATACTACATATTTTAGACTTGCTAAAATGCATTTTAATATTCTCATCACAAAAATGATAACTTGATCAAATGATCGGTATGTTAATAAGTATGAATAAGGTTTTGTGATGCTTACAAAAATGAAGGCACCATATTATATTCAACAAATATGCACAACTGTTACTCATCAGTTCAACATTAAAACATATATTCCAAACCTGGTGGTGGTGCCTCAGTACTAGGGAGGCACAGCCTTCCTGATCTCTGTGAGGTAGAGGATAGCCTCGTATACAGAATGAGTTCCAGGTCAGACAGAACTGTTATACAGAGAAAACTTGTCTCAAAAAACAAATGTCTATATATCTTTTTATGTTGACATATATAGACATGTGAGTATATATATATTCAAAACATTTATCAATGTAAAATCACTGCAAAATATTATAAATACTTTATCTTGAACACTTGATGGCTCATTTTTTTGACTTTCTATTCAACAACAACTCAATTTATGTTTAAACAGACTTCTTGTTTCTGAAAATATTTCCATTGCACATGTGGTACAATTCATCTCTGACCATGCACTGAAGATGGTACAGGCCCTTTTCTTGAACAGAGTCAAATCAAACTGCCGTTTCATTTTAGGAAAAATGGGACATATTCAGTTGTTTCAAATATTTAACTTTAACTAGGATACCATGAAAACCAGCTGTCACTTGGAGAACTTTGTTGTGCTTTTCTTGTACTGAAGTTAATTATCTTGGATACTGAAGTGTATGTGAGACCACGTCTTCTGTTACAGATCTTTAGATCATTATTTTTTTTTCAAAAAAGGTTTTCTTTTAGAACCCTGATATTTTTCTAATTTATAGTTCAGCTCTGAGGAAGTGTGGACTCTTCCTTTTTGATTCTCATTATCAAATAATTTTTTATTTAAATAGCTGTGCATTCCCGACTAGCCCTGAGGTTACCAGAGGTGGCTGGTGTCAATAGTGAGTCTGTGTATGCCTTTTTTTTCTCCATAGAGAAGTTTTACCTATTGTATGATGAACAACATTAAAGGGAAACTTGAATCCTATTATGCCCTAAAGGTATAATCAAGAGGTGTTTGATTCTAGCATGCAAATTGGGGCAGCTAGAGCACACTGCTCCTCTGGGTATTGGTGAGAAGTATGGTGTTCACATATTTTTGAACTTTTTCTTGCAAAAGCATTATGGGAAAGCACACCTGATTCTTGTGTTAGCATGTCTATGTACATAACTCTTTGTATCATAGCTTCTGTCATAGGCTATGCTCTTTAATTTTCTCATAAGTCTTACAAGCCATTACCATTCTTTTAAAACTTGGCAATAAAGCATTTCTAGTTTCCAGTGAACTAGACTTCTGTCTCTCAACTTTATCTCTTAACTGATTATAAGCATTATAAGAAAAGAAGGCTAGCAATATTGCTTATTTACAATGTGCACACATACATGTATACACAAATACATAACTGCATGCATACATACATACATGCTTGCATGCATGCATACACACAATATGTACTAAAGAAGTATATTCAAATATATTCACATTTATCAGAATATTCTTTATCACTCTCAGGAATCTTTTCAGTTGTATTTAATTGGGTTTTCCTTCTTAAGCCTGGGAAGTTTCTTTTATTGCTTTGTATTTAGTAGGATTTTTCTTTCTTTGAATGTTGATGACTATGTTTCATTAGAATCTGAATATGTGAGCTTTAAGAACACCATTAAATTATCCATAAATCAGAGACACACATCAGATTCATCTACAGATCTTGAAGCCCCAAACTCCAAAAACCTATTATGGTTCTTTCATATTTATGAAAAAATTAAATCATCAATTGAGTAGGGCTACAAAATATTTGATTTGTTACAGTCTTTAATCTTTGCCAGTGTGATACATAATTAAATCACATGCTTAGTCATTTTCAAAAAGTACTATCAGATGGATTTAATTTGGTAGTTTTTTATTTTCTCTGTACTGTTATTATATCCACTCAAAATTCATGTTGAATTCACAAACGCCCATGTGACATTTGAAATTACAGAATTGTAAGGAGGGTTGTTCTATGTATCTGTCATTCTTTCTTTCCTCCCATCTCTTGATCCTTCTCACTCTCTCTTGTTTTGTGTGAACAAAGGAAAAGGTGGCGGGCCAGGAAGACAGCCGTCCATAAAACCTGATCATTGTGACATCCCAATCTATGTGTCACAGCCTTAAAAATTGTGAACATAATTTTCTTTTTAAAGCTACATTGTCTATGATATTTGCCATAGAAATATGAAATATGTAAGACACTTTTATTATTTATGTACTTGATTAAGTACACACACATACTCCACACACATACACACACACGTGAAACTAACCAACCTGGTGATGCACATAATCATCAACAGGCTTATCTAGGTGTTTGTATTAGTCAGCTTTTACCAAGATAATGCTGTGTAATACTATTTTTCCCTAAACTTGACTTATTTCAACTAACATGAATTTCATCATCAGATAAATCTGAATGATTTGTCCTTGGAAGTTCTGCATCAAGTCATGGGTCTAGTAGCCTTGGTGTCTAGACAGGCAGATGGTAACTTCATATTCAGAGGCCCACATTGATGTGGCTGTGGCTATCCAATGCTTGTTGATTTCCTGAAGGAAAGAAGCTTTATCACAACTTAATAATTCCAAACATGCCAGTCCATCTGGTTGGTTAACATCTCATTGATCAAAGCAAATTATCTCTTCCAAAGAAAGCTAAATATATGAGGCTTATATAGAACAATAAAAAATGGGCAATTAGTAAATCTTTTATAAATAAGAAAATTATTACTCTTATTTTTTTACATACAGAGTAAGTTTTGGCATACTTTCTCATTTTCCTTGTGGATATGGAGAATTGCTTTTAAATTTTCAACCTAATTACAATAAGGGCTAAGGAAAGAATGTTTTATGTTAAACAGTTAGCTTTATAATTCAAATTTTCTAGAACAAATTTAATAATGTTTTAATACCTGGACTCATTCCTCAGAGCAACAGGCAAAAATGGCAGGGTAGGTATTTCTGTAAGAGAAAACTTGCCTAGGATATATGAGGCTCTGATATTAATCCCCAGAAGCATAAATCTCTCTCTCTCTCTCTCTCTCTCTCTCTCTCTCTCTCTCTCTCTCTCACACACACACACACACACACACACACAACAATGGGGGGAAGAAGGGAGAAGAGATAGAGGGAGAAGAAGAGGAGATAACTGAAGAGAAATATCAAAATTCCATTCCAAAATGTATATTTCACACAGAAGGCATACTTCCCCAGTCAGAAACATAGCAGGAAAAACATATCATTCCCTTCTTACTTTGGAGAAAGAAAGAAAGAAAGAAAGAAAGAAAGAGAAAAATTAGGAAATGTTCAAGAAAAAACTGTTTGGAGCTATGAGGCAATCTGGATCTTAATAACTAGAAACAGATGAATTCCGCTTATTAAGGCTGCATGGGGACATAAGGAAGGTCACACAATTGTCTAACATTCTGAATAAGCAATGAAGGAGACTGTGATGCTGTGCTGGGAAACTGTAATCACTGAGTATAATTCCCTCATAATTGGATCACTGAAGAGAATAAAATCCAGTAGTTCTTTTATTATTTCAGGTGTTACTCCATCATTCTTATGAATTAATTACTTTCATTCGCTGATTCTCGTATAACTTCTACTCCCTTATGATATAAAACTTTTATTCCACCTTCCCAAGAAAAGCTGTCTGCAAGGTTTGGTACTTAGTTCAATAGTACATAACTTGCCTAGCAAGAACACGGCTTTAGGTTTGGTTCTTAGCTCTAACAAATAAATAAATAAAATAAAAACAAATAAGAAACAAACAAACAAAACCAAGAATTATCATTATGCATCATATGTTGGTCCCCTGAGTTACTGACTCCTTGTTACTGTAAATACTATAAATTGCTTTTCAGAATTTGTTGGTTCATGCTTATGAAATATTCATTAAGGACAGGAATACAGATTGTGCTGCCTGCTTAGACCTGAGCGATGAAATAATCGCTTTAAATACACTGTCAAGTAGAATGAGACTTCACAAATACTATTTGGTATAAGGCTATCAAAGGAAATAAAAATGTCTGCTAACATTCAATACATACATACTGTCTGACATGATCTGACTATATCAACTTTTAACCTTAGTTGTCCATTCCCATATAAATAGATACCTTATACCAAACTATAGCACACGCCAATTAAACTAGAACCTGTAGTATGGAAATAATACTAATACATATGTGTGTATAGCTTTTACATTTTCTAAATTGAATTTTATTATTTTAATTATATGTTTCTGTCTGTGAATATGTGCACATGAGTACAGGTATACACAGAAACCAGGGTTGTCAGATTCACTGGGAACTGAAGTTACATGAAGTTGTGAACCACCTGATGATGTGCTGGGAATTGCACTTTGGTCCTCTGGAAGAGCCGTACATGCACTTAACTGCTGAGCCATCTCGCCAACAATATATTCTGTTTTGAGACATAATTTCTTGAAGCCTAGGCATGTTCTCAAACTTGTTTTTTTTTAAATAATGATGACCTTGAACTCTTGACTTTTCTCCCTCTACTTCCCTAGTGTAATTACAGGGTATACATCATACCAAACTTATGAAATACCAGCTGTAGAACCCAGAGCATCCTTCACGCCAGGCAACACTCACCCAACTGATCTCTATCCCCAGGCGCTTATATATAACTAAAATCTTTTCAAAGCTGTCCCTGGTAGCTCATGAATGTAATCTTAGTTCTCAGGGAGCTAATGCTAGGGTATCACGTCTTTGAGGGCAGCTTGAGCTGCATAGGAAGACCTTGTTTCAGTGAAGCATAACTTTAATAAATACGCAAATACAATTATAAAACCGATTAAGTTGGTGTTAAGATGAAGCCAAGTGTGAAAACTGACCCTACAAATAAATATAAAATAATATTGATGGTCCCAAGGGAAGGGTCTGAGGGTTATAAGAGTTTGACAAGTTCTCTAGAGGGACAGAAAACTATGAAACAATATGAGAACTGTTGGCATGTGATGATAGCCAGAGACACCATCGCATACACATTTTAAATACAATTTACACGTGGCTCTGTGTTCTCTAGTCCATGGCCCAAGCATCTCTCTCTGTTGTTGAGAAAACCATTTAAACTTTCCTGCTTAACCTCTCCATTCAATCATTGATAAATCAGGTTCAGTGACCTTTAAATTCTAGGCCACCTGTCTACACTGAATGTTGTACAGACATTCCCAAAACTATTAGCCATTTCCAGGAAGACAGAATTCCTGACTAGAGAAGTGGTAAAGGGATGTAAAAAGCCTCAGATTGAATGTCAGTTGATCAGCTCTGAACAGTCATTGGTTTTCATTCTGCACAACCCTTTTTAATGTGAAAATTCTGGCAGCTGCATCACATAGTGATATACAGGATACACACTCCCTGGACATTTCCTTAGCACATCTTTCTGGTTAGTTCTTTAGTTTGTGAACCTTTTTTTTTGAGACATATTTCATGTGTCCCAGACTAGCTTTCAAAATTATAGTATGGCTGAGGATTATCTTGAAGCTTTGATCCTCTTTCCAATGTGGTAGGATTATAAGCATGAATTATCATACCCATTTTTATTCCCTGCTTGGAATTGAACGCAGGGTTTTATAAATGTCATATTTTCATGTGTTAAAATGAACTGCTCTCCCACCAAAATAATGAATTTTGATGCAGGGGGTGCTTGTCTTTTATTAAACAAAATTTTAAGAATTAAACAAATATTTAATAATAGTTTAGAAAATGTCTAAATTAAACAAAATTAAGAGTTAGCTCCAAGGTAGAAAACTTGCCTAGCACGTACAAGGCCCTGAGTCTGAAACTGAAAGGAAAGATGAGGTTCTTAGTCCTGCCAGTCATATGTGACCAGTGCCTTTCTTATTGACTATAGATACATAATTTATGAAAAATGTCTCTGTTTCCTGAATTCTGCAGTGGTATCGAGGATGCTTTGCCTTTTTATCAAAGCATAAGAAAGGCACTTTTTCCTTTTTTGTATTTTCATTCATTGTTGCAATGCACTTCCCTTCGGATGAATCGAGGACACCTGGAATCAGCTATGTTAGTTGTGAAAGGCTAAGCGGGTGGCTTTTTTATTTTCGGAAAATGGCCTCTCTGGATACATAGCTGTCACTGGTGCTGACAGACTTGTGCTTCCTGTTCTAGGAAAAGTTTCATTCCTTTCAGAAACCCCTACCTTAAGAATAAGTCAGGAAAATAATGAGTTCACTAGTTTCTGTTCCTGTCAGTACCTATGGAACTTTCGAGGATCTTGAAAGCTGTCCACAGGACGTTTTGCAACTAGCACCAACTACTGCTTCAGAAACCCATTTTGACTTCTAAGTGTCTGCTTCATATATGCTTGTTCCTTCCCTTTGGATCACAGTCTTTTGGCCCAAGATGTCTTAGCTCCAATTCTTGTCTGTGATTTGTTGCTGGTTTGCACTGCATTTTACTGCACAGGGATTCTTAGAAATCCCCAGATAAGCCCCTGCATGCAGTGGCAATGAATCTCAGCAATTGCATTTTCCTGTATCTGAACTTAATTTATATATTAATCCTCCTTTCTCTAGATCCCACACAATTCATCTCATCTAACTTAGGAATAATATGCCCCACTTTTCCCTAGGGTTTTGTCATCAATTCTTTGAAAGGGTTGACATAAAGCCAATACTGGAAGATGGGTGTGGGTTACCTGATCTTATGCATAATTCATCCCAATAGCACTTTGTGTTTGTGTTTCTAAGGGATAAATATTTGTTTAGACCAAAATATATGGATATCATTAACATCTTTAGTTATTTAGGATTCTCTGAAAACCAACTGAGTAATTTTCACTATAAGCATGTGGAGTGTTTTGTTACTATACCAATGCATTATACCCTGGTGCTGGATGGCCAGTTTATATCTGTCTGCTTAGGTACACAATGCATATGCCTACCCTGGGCCCATTCTCATATGCATCATTCACTGTTGAAGTCTTGATACATTCCCCTGTTCACCAGGAAAGGGCGTCTAATTGCCTCTGCAATGGCATTTCCCAAACCTATCTGTTCTTGTAGTCGATGGTGCTGTGGCATTATTGGAGGCCATGCTGCTTCTTTCACTGTTTCCTTCTCTCAGAAACACACGTTTGTCTGGCATTCTTGTTTATTGACTGGACCTTCTTCCCTGATCCTTGAAGATTGTCTGTAGACTCAGATCTGGCTCAGTGCCTCACTCTGTAATATAAATAAAGTGAAGATATCAGACTTTGAAATAATCTGTGATTAAGATTTTTTTTATTTTCAGTATTCAATTTTGATTTAATTTTTCAAAAACCAATCTAGTTCCACAAAGTAAATGCTCTAAATTATATATGGACAAAGGATGCACAAAAACTTACTATAAAATAATTGAAATATCAGTAATCTAACATGTAAAATTTTTATGATATCTGTATTCTTGAAATTTAATAATGGTTCCTAGTCTAATTGTGTTGCATGTACATTAAATATACTGAATAATAAAATGCAATTAGAAGAATTAAATATCATAAAATTGGTTAAAGTGCTTTTGAGAATATGATAATTAAAGAGATGTTTTCCTTCTCTGTTCTTATTTATTAATTTTATTATTAATAAATATAAATTTGTTAATTTGTATTTATTAAATAAGAAAAAAGAAGAAAATAAGAACAGTGATTAAGATTCTTGTTATTCCTGTCTGACTAGGAACATGGAACACCTAACTGGCCCTCTTATTCTAGCAAGTGGGATATAACTTAAGCACAGAAAAATGTAGTTTGGGAGAAAATGGTGCTCGACATTTTAAAACAAATATCTAGTATACAGAAACTGAGGGCTAGTTTGGTCTCAAGAGTAAATCGGTTTCAATCCAAAGCAAAGTGAGTACACAGTTTACAGTCAAAAGCGTGACTGGACCTTGGCTTAGCAGTGTGTTCATTCACTTGTTCAGATGAAGTGGGAAGATCACTTACGCCCATGGAATCAACAAGAGTAGATAATGTGCAGAGACCACTGCACGTATCAAAAACATCAAAGACTTGGGGAGATGACCCAGTTATCAATGTGCTTGCTTGGCACACAAGCATTAGCACCTCAGTAATTTCTTCCCACCCTTGTTAGAAAAAGAAGTAGGCAGATGTAATAGGGCACACACCTGCCCTAGCAATTCTTTTGGGAGGCTCAGACAGTAGGATCCCTCGGGTTTGCTAAGTAACCAGAGCAGCCAAATCAGTAAATTTCAGGTTCAATAACGCATTCAAAACTTAAAGTAGAGATGGAGGGAGCATAAAGAAGATGACAGACATTGACCTCTAGCTGCCACACCCATGTACACATTCAGCATCATCCACTCCCCTGGACAATGACACACAGAACCTAGTGTAGAAACATGTAGAGACACAGAGACACAGAACCTAGCGTAGAAGCACGTAGAGACACAGAGACACAGAACCTAGTGTAGAAGCACATAGAGACACAGAGACACAGAACCTAGTGTAGAAGCACATAGAGACACACAGACACAGAACCTAGTGTAGAAGCATATAGAGACACAGAGACACAGAACCTAGTGTAGAAGCATATAGAGACACAGAGACACAGAACCTAGTGTAGAAGCACATGTAGACACAGAGACACAGAACATAGTGTAGAAGCATATAGAGAAACACAGACACAGAACATAGTGTAGAAGTATCACATAGAGACACAGAGACACAGAACCTAGTGTAGAAGCACATAGAGACACAGAGACACAGAACCTAGTGTAGAAGCACATAGAGACACAGAGACACAGAACATAGTGTAGAAGCACGTAGACACACATAGACACAGAACCTTGTGTAGAAGCACGTAGAGACACACAGACACAGAACCTAGTGTGGAAGCACATAGAGACACATAGACACAGAACCTAGTGTAGAAGCATATAGAGACACACAGACAAACCACACTCACTTGTGAATTTCATATGTATAGCTAGAATACATTGATAAGCTTTATTTCTTGTGAAAATGGTATTAAATACAGGGAGACTAATTCTTGCAATGGCTCAAATTGTCAGCAGCAGTGCAATAGTAGGCACAGCTTAGAACTGCTACCAGAAGTCCAAGGAGTAAAGCCAGAATTCTTGACTTTGCTAGAAAAGGTAATTTCAGGACATATCCTGTGAAGTAGGTCCACACGCAGTTTATTAGAAATAGGCATTCAGAGGAAGAATAAGATCCGTACAAGTTCATGGGTGTGCCTTCTCAAACAAGAACCTAATTTAAGTGGCTTAACTGTAGCCATACATATCAATTCATCTCTGAAGTTGTATCTCAAAGGATTACTGATAGTTGATCTTTCTCGATGTCTGTTTGTTTGCCTCTATCTCCCTTTTCAATGGATGGCCTTCTAAGGTGGCTTTGGGATGTCATCCAAGGGATTATAATTTGATAAACTTAAACCATAGCTTCAAGGAGTTTAAAATATGTCTTTTTCTATAGATAGGATTCTGAGAAAATTGCAAGTTTACAGCTGTGAAGAAAAAGAAAGCCATATATGCTTAGGCTAGAAGTGGAATTTATTGACATTGTGGCTTTCTCTCTCTAAAAAATAATATGTTTGTGTTGCCAACCTTGACAGAAATGATTAGTTGGTTAGAATACATCTCAGGTGGTCATTAACAAGTTGGCATATTTCACTAAGTCACCTTCTCTGAAATTTAAATCTCTCTTTGTTACCTTATGATTTGTTTATTTATAAGATTATAATAGCAGTGTTTTGCCCTTTATTCATCATGTAAATGCCTTGAGGAGATTATTGCCTCGCTCTTCATGGTTACATAACATCTTATCAGAACTCTGTACTAGGATTCATTTAAGTATCCTAAGGTTAGACTATTTTTATTTCTTTTTTACACTAAATAACCCAACTGAAAACTATTTTGTTCGCATTGCATCTGGCACTGTCCACAGATTCACTTTATTATGTCAAAGGATATTAACACTTTTGGGATGTGCATAGATGTGCAAATATTTCATGATACATGTGTCACAAAAACATTTTCTCCCATTTACTTTGCCTTATCAAAAATGAGAACATTCAGTTTGGTAAATAAAACTGTATGTGGATGAATATCCTTGCTTTATGATTCATTCTGTGAAATGAAATTTTTCATTGGAGGTATTAAAAATTGAAAATTATTTTAGGATGTTTTAAAAGTAATACTAACTTAATGAACTAGAACTACTAAACTACATAAACTACATATTTTTAAACTAGTAAACTGTTATTTGGGATTGAAGATGCATTTTATATATGTTATGTATAAAAGTTCATATATATATGTGTGTGTGTGTGTATATATTATATAGAGTAGATAGCTGTGTGTTGATAGCCTATTTTGTGTGATTGTTAAATTTGTTTTCATTGCATATTTATTCTGTTGTGAATTTCATTATTTGTTTACAAACCAAATTACACGTAAAAATAATGTGAGTTTTACTGTGAGACATATATTTCTGAAGTCTATATTTTGTATGTGTGTGTGAGAGAGTCTATTTCTTTTGGGGAGTTTTGTTGTTTGTTAGTTAGTTTGTTTGTTTGAAGCACAGATTCCCTGTGTAGCTTTGGGACCTGTCCTGAAACACGCTCTTGGTAGTCCAGGCTGGCCTTGAACTCACAGAGATCCACCTGCCTCTGCCTCCTGAGTGCTGAGATTAAAGGCATGTGTCACCACCAGCCTGATTATGAATCTTTATTTCTATGTGTGCATATACTATTATAAGTAAAATTAATTACCTAAGAGAAACAAATATGATTACTAGGTAGGCATTAATATTTTTAAGAAATATTAGAATATTTTATTCTAGGCCTTTAACTTTTATTTTCTCATTTTATGTGATGTATTGGAAAAAGTGTTTCAGTGACAGATTTTTCTTTTATTCCCTAACAAAGACATTTCAACACATTGCAGGGTTTTTTTTTATTTAACAAAGCTTTTTCATTTTAATTAATAACTTTTGACTTTTACATAAATTGGAAAAATTATCTGGTTGATTTATTTAATATAATTTCAATGAGTTTTAGTAAAATCATGATTAATTTATCTCCTGAATCATCACAAAATTCATTTATTTATTTTCTTCATAGTCATTGTCAATCGGGAGGCATAATATTGAAATAATAATAATGATTGCTGTTTTTTCTAGTTCATTTTGAAAGTCTTAGGTTCTGCAATTACTAGTACTGACATGCAGTATCATAAATGTACTTATATCCTCTTTAGTAGTTTTATATTTTGCATTTAGTCATAGGAAGCAGCCTGAAACCTCTAATCAACATCAAAGGTTACACCACAGGGATCCAATATTTTTCATTTATATTGCAATGATGCAAAATACCTTTCCCTGATCACTGTTCTTAAATTCATTCTAGTTTGTTCAGTTAATGAGAATATCACATCTTAAGCTGTAGAAGGTATTCTCTCTTTATGACTGCATGACTCTCAGCAGATTATCATTATTATCAAGAAGTAATATTTAGTAAATGAAGGTGTGAGTGGCACTAGCTTAGTACCCTCACTAGTCAAGTAACGGGGTGGGGGTAGATGACTGCCTTTCCCTTCAGCATACAGCTCTCTAGCACTTCATAGATATTCATGTATGAATACAGACACACTTAATAAGTGTGCACTGAAATACTAAAGGAAAACTGAAGTTTAGGGGCAGTTAATAGAATTTGTCCTTGCCAAAGAGGAAACTGTCGCTATCTCAAAAGCAATAGAAATAAGTATCTGCTCTCCTTTTTGAGGTATTCACTGAACATTTCACAGTTCTTGTATTTCTGAACTTGGAGTAATAAATCAATGAAAAAAAAGGATATTATTTTTTATAACTTGCTTTATTTAAGGGTGGGAGGAGGGGGAGGGAAATGGGAAACTGGGAGGAGGCAGAAACTTTTTTTTTCTTTTTCTCAATAAAAAATTAAAAAAAGAATCTATTTGCGTTTTTTTCCATTCCTCCTCTTCTCCCTCTAAGTTCTCCAATGGCACATCCTACCCCCAGGCCAAGAAAAATTTTGTAATAATAGTTGATAGCTAGCATGTTTAATGGCAATAGTCTAAAGATAACAAATGTCTGAAATGTGGTTTTCAAGGTGCATTGAATAAGTTTATAGCTGTGTAGAATGAAGATAACTGAGAAAAGTGAAATATCAAATAGTTCTGTTTCAAATTCTGGCTATATTTTGGGGGTTTTCAAACTTTGTGAAGGTAATTCAATTTTCTGTCACATTCCATAACTATCAAGGGAATATCATCCCATTTCTCAATCATTTCGATGGACTGTTAAATGGCATGCAATATTAATTATAGGAATGGTTCAATAAAAGATAGGTGTTGAGATTCATATTTATTTAATTCATGTGTTTAACTAATTGGTAAATTATCTATTTTTCTGACACTTAACCGTCACTAGATGAATCCCCTTGGTTTTATGTCTACCTAATTACCAATTGGTACCCTGAAATTGTCTAGAATTACCACTGGACTTGTGCTCCATTAATATGCTTTTGTAATGTTGAACCCTCAAAGAGAGTCTTTTCAGCTTCATCATTTTACTGTACCCCTTGCTGACTTCTGTAATGAAGAATCTTCTATCACATTTCAGCCATGTTTCTCTCCCCATACCTGCAGTACATAGAATAAAGGTTTTTTTTTTTATTAACTCTTGTTACTACATACAAGGACTAGTGCAGTCTATGTTCAAATAGTAAATTAATGGTAAGGAAACAGAAGGTACAATTATTGGTTGTAAGAGCTTTCAAGATCACTAGGAAATCAGGCTAGTCTGCAACTACTGAGATAGCATCTCAGGAGTTAAACACAAAGACTATGGATTAGGGAACACTGAATGAGGAATGAAAGCACTAAACAATTGTTTACCATTACATATCATCCTCCAGGTACTCAAAACAATAGACAGCCATAGGCCATGGGCGTTGAGTTCAAGATTTATATTAGATTTTGAACATCTTTGATAAGGCTGTACAACAGAAGCACAACTGTTACAATTAAGACATTACATTTGAATGGGTTAGTCTCTTTTCTTTTGCTATTACCACAGCAATGTAAAGGATGAAGAATTTATAATGCTTATAGTCTCAGAGGAGACACAGTCCATCACGGTAGGTAAGGCATGAGAACAGGCATATGAGGCTGGCTCACTGCCCTGCATTGATTGTCCGGAAGCAGAGAGAACATGGAAAGAGGCTAGCCTATAAAACCTCAAAACCTGTCCCCCTCTGATGTGCTTCTTCCAGCAAAGCTCCACCGCCAAGAGATTCTACAATCTTCCCAAACATCATTTCCAGCTGGGGAACACATACACATGAGTCTTTGAGTAGCAGTTTGACCTTCTGCAGGTGGCTGAACAGAGAACCACTAAATGCTGTAAAGCCTTGAACAAGACAGACAAGGTCTCTGCCCTGTTTACATCAGTTCCTTCTACAGGCATCAACTAAGTTCTCTAGTCTTACAAGTATGAGTTTGTCAAGCATGAGGTGTAAAGTTACATGACTACATATGAGGGCAAAGATGAGAGCCAAGGTTTAGTTCAAGGGATGGGATGTGAGAAAAGGAGCAATTTTGTTCTAAGGTCTATTTATATATTTGTGGCTTCATAAAATTTTGCTTCCCTTGGTCTGTCTGGTGCCAAGGCTGGTCCAGGCATAGGAACAGCAGTGTAGCAAAAATGGCACTTTTAACTATCTTTCACATAGTTGTCAAAGAAAAGCAGTAGTTGTGTGTATAGGACATCCAAACTGCATATAAAATCAGTGTTCTCAAGACTGGTGGATCTCTAAAACCAAAGGGGTTAAGAAGTTGGTACAGATGTTTTCAGGGTAAGGACCAATTCCTGGGAAAATAACTACAGATACCACTAACAAGACTAGATAACAGTTAGGAAAATGTCCAGTAAACTTAGTGCTAGCAGAATTTTTATTACAGAAACCTGGGGAAAGCCCACTGAGTTATGGTTAGCGGTGTGGAACAATACTAAGCAGAGAAAGCTTTGTGTGATTCAGATGCAACTGACAAGGAGGAAAAAGGTTCCAGGACTCACAGTTGAGAGTCGTTTATTATAATCACCGTGCAATGGCTCTAGGAGTTTGTTTAGTGTTGATTAATTAAAATAACAATTGGACATATATTCAGAAATGTAAAAGCATGTTTTGTTGGCTTCAGCAGTAGATATTGGCTGATTTGACTTTCCTTGATCCTTTGTCCCTTCTACTGCCTTCTCTTTTTAGGCCCTATTATTTAAATTTAGGACAACTCCTAAGCTTGAAAATATATTTTCCCTAGCATAAGAATAGCCAATGTATTCTTCTTTTTTCCTTCTTCTTCGGATATGCTGAGTTCATTTGAAGTCCCTGAGTAGAGCAGCACCAACAGCTAAGTAGTGTTAGTGTTATAAATACTGTGAATATGGGGAAAATTTAAGAGCATCAATTTAAGATACAATGGAAGCTGTTTTCTAACATTTAGCTTGCAATAATCTGGTAGTAAATATTAAAATAGAATGTTGATTTTGAAAGGAACTTTCTGTTGCTAAAGAAAAGAACGGTATTAACATAGTTCAAGGCAGACTCGATAACTATGCTTAGAGAATGTACAAAGAAGAGGCAATTACTGTGTCCACACAAGAAATGACCATAACAGAAAATTTAGTTTGAAGTGTATTGTACATTTGATAAATAAGTTGTAGATATACCATTCACTGACTGAAATGGATTTTTGAGATCAAATTTCCAGCATGGTATGGGAAATATAAGAACAACTTTCTAAGAAGAATCACCCTGTCTGATAGTTTCATCTTTGTCTTGGTTCTTTAATTTGTGCGACTGTAAAAGGGAGAATAGGTTCACGTCAGAAAAGACTCAATTAATTTATGTGCTAGTGGTAGCAGTCAATCATCTTGTTCCAAAAGCAGGCTCACTAATGAATTTAAGCTGGAAACATATATGGTACATAATGCAGAAAACTCAACCAGTAAGAAAAAGCCTTCAGGGTACACCTTAGAAGCACAGATGTTTAAAAACTGCAAATATACTTTCTTTTTTTGTCTAGTTTAGGCTTCTGCTTCCTTTTTTGTTGTGTAGGAAACAATTGTGCAGGATTTTAAACGCACTGGCTATTTGATGTGCATAATGTATGTATTATGCCAATTGTTACTGATCTCATTTTATTTTTATTATCCATATTGCTTTTGAAAAATAACTATATCACAAGATTCCATTCAATTTTTATGGGTGGCACAAAAGTCTTTGTTTTCTTTAAAACATAGGGATAAGTCTAGAGATAGGATTTTTTTACAAGTAGATATGCAGATGCTTAAATATCTGTATGGTACTAATTAGAACCCCAGTATGTTTATATTAGGAAAATAGTATGAAATAATACTGTAATATATTAAGTAACATTTGAAAAAAAATTGTAAACTTTTACTTATCCTCTTAAAGCAGACCCATAAATAAACATAATAAAACATATCTATTCTGTTTCCATTGTGCTACATAAAATTTTAGGGCTTTGGAAGAGTGTATGCTTAGAATCAAGTAAACAGGGAGAAACCACTTAAGCTATTTTGACTGACAATAATTTAAGACAAAGGATTGTTATGTAAGTAATGAAAACCGAGGGTTGCTGAGAAATAGTAACTGCACAAGTAAGCTACAGTGCCTTTGGCCCAGCCAAGAAAGGAAAACTACTAAAACTACCCAGACTAGAAAACTAAGAGGAAATGCTTTTTAGGATTGCAGCTCAAACTTATAGACATTGGGGTGCTCCCTGGCTAGTTAGCATAAGTCTCTGTAAGTAGGAAGGATCCCATATAATGGAGTCACAGTCTTCTGTCAGAGACTGGGTACTAATATTTCAATGTCAGGGGCACAGTGAAGCTGATTCCGTAAATAATAAAAAATAAACTCAAGCTGGATCAACTACTTTTACTGAAAAGGAGAGTCCCTGTGGATAAGAACAAAACCTGAAGTTCTGTGAGCAGGCATGGTGATCTGCAGGAAGTAAGTGGGATAAGTGAGGCTTTTGAATCAAGTGGGAATAAGTTATTTTTCTTCCTCCAGTCTTTCTGGGTCACTATGCTCATCCCTCCATAAATACACAAGTTAAGAGGAAGTTAGTATGCACGTCGGACATATAGTTTGCAGTCCGAGACTCATAGCTGAGTACAGAAGTGTGGGTGGGGATGACTCTGAACAAAAAAATCTTTGAAAACCAGGACAAATGCCAATATTTCTCTGATGATGCATCTGGTAAAAAAAAAGCCATCATTAAATGATTGTACTTAAGTTGAAACAGTAAAAGTAAACAATGACACTAATAGCTTAGGCTGTATTAAAAGTAAACAATTACAATATTTTAGGCAAATAAAAAGAAAATATTTAGCATCAAATGTTTTTATTGGATTTGAAAATAGATAGCAAATAATATTAAACTTTAATATATCCATAGTTACTTTTTTGCATAGGACTTACACATTTCAAAAATTGCAGCTATACCTTTTTTTTTTAATAATTTTTTTATTAAGAAAAGAAGAAAAAAAACATAAACAAAAAACAAGTTTCCACCTCCTCCCAGCCTCCCATTTCCCTCCCCCTCCTCCCACCCTTCTCCCCCTCCTCCCACCCTTCTACCCCTCCCCCCACTCCTCTCCCCCTCCCTCTCCAGTCCACAGAGCAGTCCAGGTTCCCTGCCCTGTGGTAAGTCCTAGGTCCTCCCCCCTCCGTCCATATCTAGGAAGGTGAACATCCAAACTGGCTAGGCTTCCACAAAGCCAGCACATTAAGTAGGATCAAAACCCCGTGCCATTGTCCTTGGCGTCTCATCAGCCCTCATTGTTCGCCATGTTCAGAGAGTCCGGTTTTATCCCATGCTTTTTCGGTCACAGTCCAGCTGGCCTTGGTGAGCTCCCAGTAGATCAGCTCCACTGTCTCAGTGGGTGGGTGCACGCCTCGTGGTCCCGACTTCTTTGCTCATGTTCTCCCTCCTTCTGCTCCTCATTGGGACCTTGGGAGCTCAGTCCAGTGCTCCAGTGTGGGTTTCTGTCTCTGTCTCCATCCATCACCAGATGAAGGTTCTATGATGATATGCAAGATATTCGTCAGTATTGCTCTCAGATAGGGTCATTTCAGGTTCCCAAACCTCAGCTACCCAAGGAACTAACTGGGAACCTCATGTTTGGCACTTGGGAGCCCCTCTAGGGTCAAATCTCTTGCTCACCCTAAAGTGGTTCCCTTAACTAAAAATTGTGGTTCCGTGCTCCCCTATCCACCTTTCCTTTATCCCAATTCTCCTGATTCCCCAAGTCCCCCCTCCTTCCCTTCTACCTTTTCTCTCCCCATCTCCCCTTACCCCCATCCCACCCCACCCCCAAGATCCTAATTTTCTCCCCGGCAATTGGGTCTACTTCCCTTAGCCAAGAGGATAACTATATGTTTTTCCTTGGGTTCACCTTCTTACTTAGCTTCTTTAGGTTCACCTATTGTAGACTCCGTGGCCCTAATTTATGGCTAGAAACCAATTATGAGCGAGTACATCCCATGTTCATCTTTTTGGGTCTGGGACACCTCACTCAGGATAGTGTTTTCTATTTCCATCCATTTGCCTGCAAAATTCGAGAAGTCATTGTTTTTTACCGCAGCGTAGTACTCTAGCGTGTATATATTCCATACTTTCTTCATCCATTCTTCCATTGAAGGGCATCTAGGTTGTTTCCAGGTTCTGGCTATTACAAATAATACTGCTATGAACATAGTTGAACAAATGCTTTTGTCATATGATAGAGCATCTCTTGGGTATATTCCCAAGAGTGGTATTGCTGGGTCCAGGGGTAAGTTGATCCCGAATTTCCTGAGAAACCGAAACACTGACTTCCACAGTGGTTGCACAAGATGGCATTCCCACCAGCTATGGATGAGGGTACCCGTTCCTCCACAGCCTCTCCAGCAAAGGTTATCCTTGGTGTTTTTGACTTTAGCCATTCTGACAGGTGTAAGATGATATCTCAAAGTTGTTTTGATTTGCATTTCCCTGATTGCTAAGGAAGTTGAGCACGACTTTAAGTGTCTTTTGGCCATTTGAACTTCCTCTGCTGAGAATTCTCTGTTCAGTTCAGTGCCCCATTTTTTAATTGGGTTAATTAGCATTTTAAAGTCTAGTTTCTTGAGTTCTTTATATATTTTGGAGATCAGACCTTTGTCTGTTGTGGGGTTGGTGAAGATCTTCTCCCAATCAGTAGGTTGCCTTTGTGTCTTATTGACTATGTCCTTTGCTTTACAGAAGCTTCTCAGTTTAAGTAGGTCCCATTTATTCAATGTTGCCCTTAATGTCTGTGCTTCTGGGGTTATACATAGGAAGCGATCTCCTGTGCCCAGCTCCTGTAGGGTACTTCCCACTTTCTCTTCTATCAGGTTCAGTGTGTTCGGGCTGATATTGAGGTCTTTAATCCATTTGGACTTGAGTTTTGTGCACGGTGATAGATAAGGGTCTATTTTCATTCTTCTACAAGATGACATCCAGTTGTGCCAGCACCATTTGTTGAAGATGCTTTCTTTCTTCCATTTTATACTTTTAGCTCCTTTATCGAAAATCAGGTGTTCATAGGTTTGTGGGATAAAATCCGGGTCTTCTATACGATTCCATTGGTCGACTTCTCTGTTTTTATGCCAGTACCACACTGTTTTCATTACTGTAGCTCTGTAATAGAGTTTGAATTAGGGATGGTAATGCCTCCAGAAGATCCTTTATTGTATAGGATTGTTTTGGCTATCCTGGGTTTTTTGTTTTTCCATATAAAGTTGATTATTGTCCTCTCCAGATCTGTGAAGAATTTTGATGGGATCTTGATGGGGATTGCATTGAATCTATAAATAGCCTTTGGTAGAATTGCCATTTTTACTATGTTGATCCTCCCAATCCAAGAGCAAGGGAGGTCCATCCATTTTTTGGTATCCTCTTCAATTTCTTTCTTCAATGCCTTAAAGTTCTTGTCAAATAGATCTTTCACTTCCTTGGTTAGATTTACCCCAAGATATTTTATGCTGTTTTTGGCTATTGTGAATGGTGAAGCTTCTCTGATTTCCCTCTCTGCTTCCATATCCTTTGTGTATAAGAGGGCGACTGATTTTTTGGAGTTGATCTTGTATCCTGCCACATTACTAAAGCTGTTTATCAGCTGTAGGAGTTCTTTGGTGGAGTTTTTGGGGTCGCTTATGTTCACTATCATATCATCTGCAAATAACGAAAGTTTAACTTCTTCCTTTCCAATTCGAATCCCCTTGATTCCATTATGTTGTCTTATTGCTATTGCTAGAACTTCAAGCACTATATTGAAGAGGTATGGGGAGAGTGGACAGCCTTGTCGTGTTCCTGAGTTAAGTGGGATGGCTTTGAGTTTCTCTCCGTTTAATTTGATGTTAGCTGTCGGCTTGCTGTATATAGCTTTTATTATATTTAGGTATGACCCTTGTATCCCTAATCTCTCCAAGACTTTTAACATAAATGGATGTTGAATTTTGTCAAATGCTTTTTCAGCATCTAATGAAATGATCATATGGTTTTTTTCTTTCAGTTTATTTATATGCTGGATTACATTGATAGATTTTCGTATGTTGAACCAGCCCTGCATCTCAGGAATGAAGCCTACTTGATCATAATGGATAATTTTTCGGATGTGTTCTTGGATTCGATTTGCCAGTATTTTGTTGAGGATTTTTGCGTCGATATTCATGAGTGAGATTGGCCTGTAGTTCTCTTTCCTGGTTGAGTCTTTGAGTGGTTTTGGTATCAGAGTAATTGTGGCTTCATAAAAGGAGTTTGGTAATGACCCTTCTGTTTCTATCTTGTGGAATACATTAAGGAGTATAGGTATTAGATCTTCTTGGAAGATCTGGTAGAATTCCGCATTGAAACCATCTGGTCCTGGGCTTTTTTTGGTAGGGAGGTTTTTGATAACCTCTTCTAATTCTTCGCGACAAACAGGTCTATTTAGATTGTTCACCAGGTCCTGATTTAACTTTGGTATATGATATTTATCTAAAAAAGTATCCATTTCCTTTACATTTTCCAATTTTGTGGCATATAGGCTTTTGTAGTAAGATCTAATGATTCTCTGAATTTCTTCTGTGTCTGTGGTTATGTCCCCCTTTTCATTTCTGATCTTATTAATTTGCAAATTCTCTCTCTGCCGTTTGATTAGCTTGGATAGTGGTTTGTCAATCTTGTTGATTTTCTCCAGGAACCAGCTTTTTGTTTCATTGATTTTTTGTATTGTTTTCTGTGTTTCTATTTTGTTGATTTCAGCCCTCATTTTGATTATTTCCAGTCTTCTACTCCTCCTAGGTGAGTCTGCTTCTTTTTTTTCTAGAGCTTTCAGGTGGGCTGTTAAGTCTCCAATGTGAGCTTTCTCTGTTTTCTTTAAGTGGGCACTTAGTGCTATGAACTTTCCTCTTAGGACTGCTTTCATAGTGTCCCATAAGTTTGAGTATGTTGTTTCTTTATTTTCATTGAATTCCAGGAAGACTTTAATTTCTTTCTTTATTTCTTCCTTAATCCAGCTATGGTTCAATAGTTGACTGTTCAGTTTCCATGACTTTGTATGCTTTCTGGGGGTAGCATTATTGTTGAATTCTAACTTTAATCCATGGTGATCTGATAAGACACAGGTGGTTACTAATATTTTTTTGTAACTGTGGATGTTTGCTTTGTTACCGACTATGTGGTCGATTTTCGAGAAGGTTCCATGAGCTGCAGAGAAGAAGGTATATTCTTTCCTATTTGGATGGAATGTTCTATAGATGTCTGTTAAGTCCATTTGATTCATTACCTCCACTAATTCTCTTATTTCTCTGTTAGGTTCCTGTCTGATTGACCTGTCCATTGGTGAGAGAGGAGTGTTGAAGTCTCCTAGTATTAGTGTGTGCGGTTTGATGGCTGCCTTGAATTTTAGCAATGTTTCTTTTATGTACGTGGGTGCTTTTATATTAGGGGCATAGATGTTCAGGATTGAGACTTCATCCTGATGAACTGTTCCTGTTATGAGTATAAAATGCCCCTCTCCATCTCTTCTGATTGATTTAAGTTTAAAGTCAACTTTGTTAGAGATTAGTATGGCCACACCTGCCTGTTTCTTAGGTCCATTTGCTTGATAGGCCTTTTCCCAGCCCTTTACTCTGAGTAGGTGCCTGTCTTTGTGGTTGAGGTGTGTTTCTTGTAAACAGCAGAATGTTGGATCCTGTTTTCTTATCCAATCTCTTAGCCTGTGCCTTTTTATAGGTGAGTTGAGTCCATTGACATTAAGTGATATTAATGACCAGTGGTTGTTAACTCCGGTCATTTTTTTTTAGTCGTAGAGTTTGTGTGTTTCCCTTCTTTGTTTTGTGTTGGTGAAGGGTCTCTAGATGTCTGAGTTATTGTGGTCATTGTTGGACTCCTTGGTTAGTGATTTTCCTTCAATTACTTTCTGTAAGGCTGGATTTGTGGCTGCGTATTGTTTAAATTTGTTTTTATCCTGGAAAATTTTATTTTCTCCATTTATAGTGAATGAAAGCTTGGCTGGGTATAGTAATCTGGGCTTGCACCCATGGTCTCTCAGTTTCTGCAGTACATCTATCCAGGACCTTCTGGCTTTCATGGTTTCCATGGAGAAGTCAGGTGTAAGTCTGATAGGTTTACCTTTATAAGTAATTTGTCCTTTTTCCTTTGCAGCTCTTAATATTCTTTCCTTATTCTGTATGCTGTGTGTTTTGATAATTATATGGCGAGGGGATGTTTTTTTTTTTTGATCCAGCCTATTCAGTGTTCTGTATGCTTCTTGCACCTTCATAGGAAAATCTTTCCTTAGGTTGGGAAAGTTTTCTTCTATAATTTTATTAAATAGATTTTCTGGACCATTGAGCTGCCCTTCTTCTCCTTCTTCTACTCCTATTATTCTTAGGTTTGGTCTTTTTATTGTGTCTCATATTTCCTGAATGTTTTGTGATGAGAGTTTGTTGGACTTGCTGTTTTCTTTGATCAGTGTGTTTATTTTCTCTATGGTATCTTCAGAATCCGAGAGTCTTTCTTCTATCTCTTGTATTCTGCTGGTTATGCTTGTTTCTGTAGTCTCTATTCGTTTACCTAGATTTTCCATGTCCAGACGGCCCTCTGTTTGTGTTTTCTTCTTTGCCTCCATTTCAGTTTTCAGGTCTTGAACTGTTTCCATTATCTGTTTGATTGTTTTTCCTTGGTTTTCTAGGGTATCATTCACTGATTTATTCAATTCTTCAAACTTTCTGTTATATTTCTCATCCATTTCTATAAGGGCGTTTTTTACATGCTGTTTAAGGGTGTCAATCACTTTCATGAAGTCAATCTTTTCTCCTTCCTCTTGATTAAGGGGTTCTTGTCCTCCCATTGTGAGGTCGCTTGTTTCTGGTAGCTTCATGTTGCTTTTCAGCTTGTTGGGCGAATTCTTGCCTTGACGTCGGCCCATCTCTTCTTCCAAATGCTCCCTATGGATCTTCTTTTACCGGATTAGGTCTCCTTGCCTACCAAACGCTGTCTCTCCCCAATGTTGGCTCTCCCAATGCTGGGTCTCTTCTCCAGTGATGTTCCTGGGGGGACTCTGCGTTCGTGTTTCTCCACTTGGCGTTCCCCTTGCAGCTATACCTTAAAGGAGCATATTTAAAGATGCAGATAATAACAAAACACCTAGCCATTATTTCCCCTTATTGATTATTTATATTCCATAGAATCTACTTTGTGGTGTATTTAAGTTATTTATAAGTGTTAAAGATATTTTTCTGAAGATAAATGACATTTATTTGTAAATGATATTTGTTATTTTCCTAAGAGCAATAGAATGAATATGATACTTCAAATTCGAAGATGTCAAAGATGTACTAGATTTATTTAAATGTCTAATTTATTCATAAGTGGAATTTGAAAAAGTACTTCTGTTCTCTTCACAAAAACAGAACTGGTTAAGAACACTTGAAGAAGTATTTGGAATTGCTTTGCACATATATTCTAGGACCATAGGAAAGGAATTGAGCTAAAATTCCTTTAGTTGGATTACATTATTTAGAATTAGATTCAAAAAAGATTTTTTATTAAATGCACAGTATCTAATTGTCACCATTAGTCCATACAAATAAATTATGTCAGGTACAGACATCTCCATTATTTGGGGGGGGGTGGGTATAGAGTTTATTTAGTGGCTTATGGAGGGGGAAGGAAAGAAGACAAGGAAGGAAGGGGTGGAGGAGTGGGGGAGAAGGGAGAGAGAGGCAGAAGCTGCCTCTCCAGAGGAAGGGCAGACAGAGAGACTGCATCTCCATTCTTAAAGATACTTATTCTAATATATTTTGCCAATTCCTTTTACACTTTCTTCTTTATTCCCATTCATATTCATAAGTAATTCACCCTCATGAGTGAATTGGGATTTTTATTATTTACTTTATTGTATTGGAATGTTGGATTTAAAGAATTCTTATTCTATTTAATTCAGCCATCTTTCACTCAGATCCTACTCTTGAAGAGCTAGTCTTTAGTTAGAAGATGACTTGAATGGGAAAAATTATATTGAGAAGCAGCTACAAGACTAGGTAATGGATCCTTCTTTACAGGAATAGGGAAGGGACAATCTTCACTTGGCTGGTGATAGATTGCAATTGATAATTATACTGAATATTGCCTTGAGAATGAAAAAAATGCATGTCATGATGGGTTCACCAAGTCATACATGTCTATCTCTTCTAAAAATGTGCATCTATACTTTCTGTATGCAGGCAGTCTGGTAAATTCTCAGTAGACTAGCTAAGCTGAAAAAAGACATATTTACCATCTAGAAGCTTTTAGTATCTTGGATAATAAAAAAGCATCATCTAGAATCAAGTCAACCAGTTGTGCACAGTAACACAGAAGTTTGGAGTGGCTGGAATGCAGATATTCAGAAACTTGTAATTAGTGATCATTTAGAGAAGAATCAAGAAAGTACTGGGGAATAGATGTATAGACAGATGATAGATACATACATGCATACATAAATACATATATACATAGATGGTAGGTAAGTAGAGAGATAGGCATCACAGATATTTTATTTTAAAAATATGATTCATTGATAATTTGTGAGGTGGAATGTGCATGTTGGTAGGAATAGATATATATGTGATTCTATTATAAATCTAGGGTCTCTTCATTAAGAAAGCAAAGAATGCCTGAACAGCGAATATTGGAATATATGTAAGAATATTAAGGATTTGTTTTCTTCTTTCAGTAAACATTGAAATAAAACCCTTTCAGAATTAAGTGATGGGATAACATGATAACTTGAAAGAGGAGTTAGCATCTAAAAATCTTGTTTTCCTGGTAAACATTATTTTCATGGTGCCACAACCCTTGTCTGTCCTGTTGAGGCTGAAACAGACTCACATCAGAAATTTATCTGTCCAAAATGAAGTAAAATAAAAACATCAAATTTCTTAAAGTTCATTATTAATGTGGTGCACATAAATGTATAATAAATTAAAATGTACTAAACGTGCTTTAGAGTATATGATTAATTCAATAATATTTATTGAATGAACCACTATCAGTGCTAGTACCTGATGTTAACAAAGGTAAATATTCAGTTACAAAGGTGGTTTGTAGGTTTGGAAGCTAAGAAAATAATAATTATTTGTTGGCAATAGGACGGAGACAGCAGGGTGCGAGGGTGCAGAAAACACAGTCAAACGGATAAGTGAAGATCATAAGCTACAATAAGGATCTGATAGTCCATATACAAATGCTTCTAATACTTACAGGACCAGAAACATCACTGTCCTCATGACTAATGTAAACCACTTCTACATGAATGCTTTTCTGATTATCCAGTATTTATCTGCTTATGAGAGATACAGAGAGAATAGATGTGAAGTATGCAAGAAGACAACGTGCTACACATGGTGAATATGACATGAAAGATTGACTCAGGCAATATTTATGTGCTTTTCCTTTTATTGAAAATATTTTTTCACATAATATGTCCAGATTACAATTTTCACTCTTAATTCTCCAAGTTTCTCCCCACCTCCCTTCCCATCTGTATCCACTCCTTTTCTGTCTCTAGTTAGAAAACAGATTTCTAAGGGATAAAAATAAAATAAGCTAAAACAAAAATGAAGACATAAGAATTGGAAAAAACAAAAAAAAAAGGAAAATGCCCAAGACAAGGCATAAGAAACAGAGACCTGCTGGATCGCACATCCAGGACTAAACTGGAAGTCATAACATATATCGAAGGACCTGGTACAGACCTGTGCATGCTACTCAGTCTCTGTGAGATCATGTATGCTTAGATCATGCTCATTTAAAGGGCCTTGTTCTCTTGGTATCCTCCATCCCATGTTTCTCTTCCACTCTTTCTGCCTCCTCTTCTGTAGAGTTCTCTGAACTTGAGGAGAGAGATTTGATGGAGCCATTAAGTTAATAGCTGTGTGTTTCAAGATCCCTCAATCTGTATAATATCTCACTGTGGGTCTCTATATTTTTTCCCATCTATGGAAGGAAAAGATTTCTCTCATGATGGAATAATAAGACATCGATCTATGAGTATAGCAGAATGTCATTAGAAGTCCTATTACTGTTTTTTTTTTTTTAGAACAGTATCATTTGGTTTTACCATAGGTCCCTGGGCTATCTAGTCTCAGGTTTTTGATCACCCAAGCAGTGTCAAGACTGAAGTACATCTCATAGACCTTAAATCAAATCAGATATTAGTTGGTTACTCCCACTAGTGTTATGTACTAGCATATGTTGCAAGAATATCTACCATTGTAAATCAAAGGGATTGCATAGTTTGGTGTTTGCATTTCTCCTTCTGCAGAGTGCAGAGTTCATTTGTTCATTCCTGTACCTATGTTCTAAAACATAGGGTGAAGGCTCTCTACAGGCACCAACTCGACTTCTCATGTTCAATGCCTTGTATAGGTGTTGTCTTCAACAATGGGGTCTTCCTGTCAGTTTGTGGAGAACAACCCATAGTCTTTGAAACAGCCTGAGTTGTTTGTGGGTTTCCCAGGAACCAAATTAGCCAACAACTCAATTCGATGAAACCCAATTCTTGTGCTGAAAGCTTCATTTGGTGACAAGAGATAGCCAGTTGGTGGGCTCTTTCTCTTTCATTGTTTGGCAATTTCATTAGAGCACTCTCATATATGAATATATATTAGAAAGTTTCTACTCTCTTAAGTTTTCATACTATGTTTCAAACAGTTCTTAATTTTAGCTCTTTCCCTGTATTCCTTCCCTCACCTCACTCTTCCCTCCCACTCTCCATCTGATTCTCTCTTTCTAATTTCTTCTCTGAATCCATTGATAACTGCCTATTGTATTTCCCTTTCCTAGGAAAATCTAACTGACCTTCTCCATTCACTTTATCCCTGGGCTCTGCGGTTCTATAGACTGTTGGTTATCATTTACTCAACAGCTTTTATCTCCATGTAAGCAAATGAATATTGTATTTATCTTTCTGGATCTGAGTTACCTCATTCAGGTTTTTTTTTTTCTAGTTCCATCCATTTACCTTGGAAATTCACTTTTTAAATATACCATATTTTATCTATTCATCTGTTTAGGGACATCTAGGTTGTTTCCAGTTTATGACTACAATGAATAGAACAACAATGAACCTGGTTGAACAAGTGTCTCTGTGGTTGGATGAAACATTGTTTGGGTAATGCTGAGTATACCTGAATCTTGAGAAAGATTCATGACAATCTTTCTGAGGAACTGCCAGACTGTTTTCCATAGTGACTGTGGAAGTTTTCACTCTCACCAGCAATGGATGAGAGTTCTCATTACTCCACATCTTAGCTAGCTTGGACTGTTATTTGATTGATCTTAGCCAGCCTGGTGAGTGTAAGATGAAATTTCAAAATACTTCTGACTTTCATTTCCCTAGTCACTAAAGATGTTAAACATTTCTTTAAGTACTATCTATTTGGGTTTTCTCTTTTGAGAATTCTCTGTTTAGATCTGTACCACATTTTAAATGGAGTGATTTGTTTTCATGATATCTAGTTTTTTGAGTTATTTATGTATTTTATATATTATCCTTATAGTGGATGTGGAGTTGATAGCAATTTCTCATTTTGTAGGCTGCCACTTTGTCTGAATTATGGCATCTTTATTCTATACTGAAGCTTTTGAGTTTCATGTGATCCCATTTATTAATTGTTGGTCTTAGTGGCTATGCTAATGGTGTTCTGTTTAGAAAGTCTTTTTATGTATCAGTGAGTTCAAGGCTATTTCCCCACTTTCTCTTCTGGCAGGTTTAGTGTATCTGGTTTTATGTTGAGGTCTTTGCAGCATTTGCAATTGAGTTTTGAGAAGGGCAGAAAGTATGAATCTATTTGGTTTCTTTTGCAAGTAGACATCCAGTTTGTCCAGCACCATTTGTTGAAAATGTTCTCTTTTCCAGTTTACTAGAAATTTTTTAAAGTAATGAATAGACAGATATCCCAAGCTTGTTTGGTTCTATAATAGTATGTTACTAATTTGTTAACTCAATAGTTTCTGATAGTAATCATACCTACACATTATAGCACTTGTGGGTTCTAATATTTTGTTGAAATTAAAAATTCATTTAATCAGTTTAATATTACACTATTACAAAACCTAACCTGACCAATATACCTATGTCCTATTATTCCAATAATTTATTCCTTGCTACTTATAGTGTATTGTTACTAAATGTGCTATAAAGTTTAAATGCCTAATTCAATCAAACCCAAATATATGCTAATCATGTCACATATTCATGATGTATTCTATTTAGCTGTATATAAGTAAAGTTAGCTTGTTTAACACCCAGTCAACTGAAGTACTATGAATTCACTCAGGAAAATACCATGTTTTGCTTTGGTCAAAAGTATTAAATTGCTGCTACTTCTGAGATTCTTGGTTGAAAATTAGGGTGAGGAATAAAACAAATGCCTTAAGAAATATTTAGAAGTCAGGACTGTTTATAGTAATAAAGTATGTTATTCCTTATTTATGGGGTCTCACAGATTATTTATTTATGCACCAGCATTTATAAATACAGGTAGAAATCTTATATTTAATGTTTGAATTTGTGCATAAAACCATAATCATTGAAATATCTATGGGGTGCCATATGAGATTTGAATAATTGTGTATAATGTATGATTTGTAAATTAGGGAAATACATAGCCCTTTAAACATATATCATTTGTTTATGTTAAAAGTTTTCAAAACTATTTCTTCTAACTTTTTAGGGAAAGTAACTGGGGAATTTCTATGTCTAGTACTATAATGAATAAGAAGTACTATAACAATCTTGCGATATAAAATACAGTTCTGCTGAAAAACGTTTACATTTAAAATTTGTAGAGAAAACCTGAGTCTATTTAGACAAGAAACAGGCAAGATGACATTTAGATTTCGGGTCATCTCTGTGCTTCATAGATATCTTACTGTACTCAGGAAATATACAAATGACACTAACCAAGGTAAAACTATAGACAATTTCTATGGAGAATCAGATTTTAAAAGTATTGAGGAGAAAGTAGTATGGTTGTTAAGTAAACAGTTTTAAATGGATGGCGTGTCCCAATACAGGAATGGGATTGCAGAAACAGGAAGAAGAACTTAGTTGCCTTAGTAAAAGTCCTGAAGCATGCATGGGAAATATTGTAACATATGTGCATGTGTGTATGCATTCATGTGTGGGAGTGTGGGAAACATTGTAGTGTGTGTGTGTGTGTGTGTGTGTGTGTGTGTGTGCCTGTTTGTGTTTAGGGTCATCCAAAAGAAGTATAATACCCTTACGATTAGCAGTAAGAGGGACCTTATTTTCTAGGTTGCATTCTTTTGCGGTTCATCTGAAGAGGAGAATTCACATATTCTATAAAATTGATTTAAAAGGGGCAGTCCCAGGAATGGCAGATGAAGTACAACAGGAATGGAGAAGATATGTAAGAGGCAGTTGTAGGCACATTCCTAGTCTGAGACCAGTTCCACAGTAATAGCCTAAAACATACTTCAGAATTTGTAACAGCCTAAAGTAGAAGGGCTGGGCTATCCTCTTCCCTCACAGAGTAGTCAATCATTAGTTTAAGACTACTCTAAGATGACATAAACTGCAACACATTTTCAGATTGCTGCTTCTGGGACACAAGCAGATTTAAAAGCCTGAACATAGGCATCCAAAATGGTGCAGGTGTAAACGATTAAAAGTACATCTCGCCAAAAGCTAGAAGGATGGGCAAACTGAATGACACTGGAATTTTAGGGGACTTACATGGAAGTCCTGTAGTTTTTTGTTGTTCTTTTTTCACTATAACCTCCAAATTACTATGCCACTAGTTACAAAATTATACTGACTCCAGGTTGAAGAGTTATCTGAAAAACCCACTATATTTTAAAGATTTATTTTTGCTTTGTGCATATGCATGTTTGCCATGTATATTCATGGGAGTGCATAGGCTAGAAGTGGGTGGTAGACACCCTGGAGCTGGAGGGAGAGTTACTGGTGGTTGTGAACCACCAGACATAGAGGCTGGGAACTGAACACGGGTACCCAGGAAGTACTGAACTCAGGTTCTCTGGAAGAGGAGTAAGTACATATTAAACATGGCATCATTTCTCTCTCCATGAAACAGCTAACTTTAAATTATCACTAAATATACTGTAACTAGAACTGTGGGAAAATAGTATAAATGCTACACATTCAAAAATACAGCTTTGTTAAAGATACTATTTGCTAATTTCTTAGTTTCCTTGTTTTTCCAAGTCTACATTTTTATGTGACCAAATACCTAACAACTAGTGGTTTTAACTACCTCTGGAGATGAGATTTAAATGGGAAGCACAGAGGTTTTAAATTTAGAATTTCTTCCAGTTTGAAATATTAATCCGTTTGACTTTTCACAACAAGAAATGTTTGAAATGCTTGCAGGGTGAGTTTTATAATGACATTTCTGTGCTTACATCTAGTTTTACCTCTTAATGCTGATTCTACAAGAACAATTGCTAGAGGGAAAAAGGAGGTTGTGTTTAGACAATATCATATCCGCTGGCCTCCCCTTGTATCTCTTAATTGTGGCTTTGTGACATTGTGCATATCTTATTATTTGGTTTGAATTGGCAATGCTATTGATTGTAGGTCATATTTCAGAAACTACCTTTTATCTTAAAGCTTAAATGTATGTAGAGATGCCTGTGTGCTCTGAAGGATTGCTCTTACAAGACATAGATATTGATTTCTATTTGAGTAATTTCATATGCTTTATGTTGATAGGATGTACATAGGTCGTTGGAATGTTCACAGTCTTTGGCAAATGTGTTTGTAGATATCTATAAGGAAGTCAATACATGTACTTGATGGTTGTGACAATGACAGGGTTTATAATAGAAAACACCAGGTGTTTTAAGGTCTTGACAGAAAGCAGCTGACCTCAGTTGCTCATACGAAGAGCTCTATTGAAGAAGGACACTTAAAAGAAATCCCACACTGGCTCAGAATTGAGTATAATAGAGGGTTATTTATTTAGGAGTAGACTCACAGATCACAATCCTCTGCTGGAACGGGGAACAGCAACCAAATCTCGCAGCCAGAAAAGAGGCCAGACATGTGCTTTACATTGGCATAAATAGTATAAAATGCCATGCCCAAGTGGGCAGGTAACTTAAAGGCTACTGGTGGTAGGAATTCCTACAGCACTTTATTAGGTAGGTTATGATATTATGGTATCACCAGTACAATGGGGTCCCAAATGGGGTAGAAAGAATAAGTATTTCCATCCAGAGAAACCAAGAAAATCCCTTGCTTTTGTAGGTGGTGGGTGATCTAAATGTAATGTGTGGCTTTTTTGTACACTTATATGTGGCTAGGTTACCATATATTAACATTCAGTAGGGTGTTGATAAGAAGTAGGACCTGGGTATCAGAGAGGGGAGTGCAGTGATATTTCATTTGTATTTTAATAAATAAAAATTGCCTGAAGAACAGAATGCAAAACAGTCACAATAGTCAGTCATACAGGCCAGGCAGTGGTGGCACACACATTTATTTAATCCCAGCAGCCACGCTAGTTAGTCATAGAAGCTGGACGGTGGTGGTGAATGCCTTTAATCCCAGCACTAGCGAGAAACATAAGGCAGGATGAGAGAGGAACTCGCTCTCTTTCAGTCTGAAAATTTCATAGAAGCAAGAGCTCTCTGATGACTTAGCTGCTTTGCTTTTCTGACCTCCAAGTTTAACCCAAAATATCTGTCTCTGGATTGCTATTATTCATGCTACAGGGGAGGTTGAGGTTACATTTCCTGCCCTACTGGAGGCCTGTGTCCTCTAACAGGCACAATTGCTAGTGCCCTCAGTCATAAGGGAAGGCCTGCAAAGTGGCATAGCCTGATTTGTGAGGAAGCAGCTGTGACATTTACAGGGTAACACAGAAATGATGCTGAAATCAAAGGCGATGATTTTGGACTATCAATGTGGAGGCTAAGCCAAAGAGGCAAATGAACTAGAAAATGTATATTAAACATAATTAAAAGGAAATAATTGTGCTGGCAGTGGTGACACATTCCTGTAATCTCAGCACTAGGCAGATGCAGAAAGGAGAAACACAAGTGAGGCCAGCCTGGCCTACAAACTCAGTTCTAGGACAGCCTGAGGGAGAAAGAGAGGCCATGCCTTACACAACAACAAGCACACAACCAAAAAGAGTCCCAAGTTCAAATACTTAGAATAGTTCAGATGAAATCTATTTATAGTGTGCCAGAAAGACGGATTAGTGGGTAAAGAAGTTTCCTGTCAAGCTTGACAACTGGAATTTGATACCTGTAACACACCTGGTAGAAGGAGAAAACATAGGCCTAAAAATTGTCCTGTAATTGGCAAAGGTGGTCTTTGGCATGTGAGCATACATCATGAAACATACACACACATACACACACACGCACACACATACATACATACACAGAGAGACAGAGAGAGAGAACGAATATACCAACAGACACAAAATGAATGAGTGTAATAAGAATACAATATTTTTGAAAGGCATGTGCAAAAAAAAGACATTTAAAAAGTATACAAGAAAGAACATTGATTTACAAAATATATGCATTTCCTAAAGTATCAAGAAACCAATACTTTTCTAGGTTTTACGACTATATTAACCAAAGAAAATTATTAATGGGCTTTTAATTAGGGTTTGAAAAAGACCCATTCATTTTTCAGATTGCTTTGATTAGTTTTTTATTTAATTAATTTATTTATTTTACACCCCAACAGCAGTTTCCTGGCCCTCTTCTCCTATCATTCTTTCCCCCACATCAGGCCCTTCCCCCCATCCACTCCTCCTTTCTTTCTGTTCACAAAGGGGTAGACCTCCCATGGCTGTCAGCAAAGGATGGTATATCAAGTTGCACACTGCTTTGATTAGTCTTAAAGGAATTGTAGGCCGTAACCTATACATGCATTCACTTGTTCATGTGTTCATTTGCCAACTTTTCTATCCCTGAGTTAACTCTTCATGTTCTATGTTCTTCCCTTGGTCTAGCCCCCAATCCAAGTGGTACAAGTAGTAGAAAAACTGTGAGAAAGAAGCACAAACATATCCCCCAAGACCTGAAGGTAGTGAAAAACTACTATGCAAGAACTTTCGTGGCAGCTTATTAAATTACAAACAGGACTATTTTTAAAAAATAATCAAGCCGGGCGATGGTGGCACACGCCTTTAATCCCAGCACTCGGGAGGCAGAGGCAGGCAGATCTCTGTGAGTTCGAGACCAGCCTAGTCTACAGAGCTAGTTCCAGGACAGGCTCCAAAACCACAGAGAAACGCTGTATCAAAAAAAAAATAAATAAAAACCATAAATAAATATATAAATAAAATAAAATAAATTATCAAATAGTCTAGATTGGTAACAGTATGTGACATAAAATTAGGATGTTCTAGTATATAATTCATAGTATCAATTATATTCATGAAAATTGCTAAAACACTCCCGTATTATTCCATTGTTTATCAAGTAAATGATAAACATTTTAGTAAAGGTTTCCTTTGTTTGTGTTCTTCTAATACTGCCAGTATTTTATATTTCATTTTGATTACTTTTGTTAAGACAGGCTCTAGTGGAGCCCAAACAGGCCTTGAATGTCTCATCTTTCTGTTTTTGTCTTCCATGGTCTGGGGTTACAAGTTTATGGCACAGACACCCGACTTTTCAAAATTTCTGAAATGGTTTTTCTACAATAGAAATAGAAATTTTGGTGTCTATCAAGAAGTAACCAACTATTAAGATAAATACTGATCATACTGCATATGAAAACTTTATCTTTCCAATTGAATATAAAAATTATTTTGAAATTTTTAATTTTATTTTGCATAATGTATTTAAGAAAACATTTTCTATAATTTCGTAAAAAATACTATATTTACATCATTTCTACCCTACCCACTCTGCACTGCAACTCCTACCATGTCACCCTAATTCCTCTCAAATTCATGAAGAGAGTTCATGTGTGTATGTGTGTATGAAAGATTTTTTAAACACATATATGAGAGTTGCAATCCAAGGTGGTCATCTATAAGTCTATAGGTTTATTTTAGCATATACTTAGAAAAGAAAGCAGAAACAAAGAGCCCAATAGGGCTACAGGAATTTCAAATGTTACTAAGTAGAGACTGAGTTCTGAAAGTAAGGGTAGTTTGTAAAATAGAAACATACATGGACCACAATAAGACAGGGAACCAGAAATAAGAAAGAAAAAAAAAATATCAAGGTCTTAGTCAAGACAAATAGGATTTAGGCTGCATCTCTCTCTTTTAGAAAGATAAATGTGTACTTTTTTATATTTTTGAGATTTATTTATTTATTGTGTGCATTGATATTTTATTAGAATAGATGTATGAGCATCACATCTGTATCCACTGTTCTGGAGGAACTGGCCAGAACTGGGCATTGGATCCTCTGGTACTGAAGTTACAGAAAGCTGTAAGCCACATTGTGAATGCTGGGAATCAAATTTGCATCCTCTGGAAGATCAGCCTATAATTTTAATCACTGAACTATCTCTCCTGCCTATATAATTGTAAGTTTTGTGTTGTTACATGAAGAAAATGATGCTATGTTAAGTGGCTTAAGACAGCACTTTGTTTTAGGGTTCCCAAGATGCGTACTCGGAGAATCACACAGAGAAGGCACAGGCTATTCCTAGTGATCTAACCTTTGCTTACATCTACTTTCAAATGTTTTGATTTCTGCTAGTGCTGAGGACAGTCATCCAAATTATGCATTGCTCTTTTTGTTCCTTTTTTTTTTTAACATAGAATCTTACTATGTAGCTCAGGCTGTCCTCAAACTCACCATCCTCATGCTCACAGCCTCTGGAGTGCAAGAATTATAGGTGTGTAGCACCATGCGTCTATAGGTTTGACCTCTTGATGGAGGTGTTGTTAGTGCATTCTGTGGGTAACTCTTGCCCATGGTAGTTATTGCAAGTAATTTTCTCCTACTATCATTTTCTCCATGGGTATTAAACAATCCACATCTTTAAGGAAGGAAAAATGCCAGTGAGTTTAACTGTTAGGGCAGAATAAGGAAGGCCTTGGCTTAGGTAAGCTGAGAAGAGGAGCTTACAGTGTCAGAAAGGAAGACAGATATATATTGGAAGAATACAGCTGATGGGAGACAGAAATGAAAGCCCAGACTAATCATTTCTTTATATGCCTTTTGTAAGTATAAACTCCATATCAAGTAGGAATTCCAGAAAACAACTAAATAGAGCATCTTAAATTTGTTTCCTGTAAAAATTATCCCTATTATAATTGTGTACTCTCAACAATGACTAAACAATGTTTTAAGAAAAAGACATAATGATTTTTTTAAATGTGTTTTTAAAAGATTTTTTTTGTGTGAAAATTAACTATGACTGCCCTTAGAAATGATGAGAGGACTAAGAGAGTTCAGCTTAACTTGTGGTGGTCTGTTGTTCAGCAAGGGCAGCAGCAACTGAAATTTTGTGATTAACAAAATTATCAAATTCCACTGCAGTTCCAACATTGATCAAAGTCTACAATTTAGCTACATTCTCAAATACATCCTGTGCAAATGAAGTGGAAGAAATTCTGACTGAAGAAATGTTTTTGCATTCATTATAAAACTATCACGGGTCATATAATGTTCTTGTTACTTAATTTTACGTTGGAAAAAAATCTCCATGATACATTGATTTCATATGTAAGAATAAGTAAAGTATTTGATATTTTGTCTTGCTGATAGACAATTTTGCTTTCTTTTAATATGTACTGTTCAAAAGAATAGATATCTGGGGTATTGATAGGTATTATCTCAAAGTTAGATGGTCACATATTTTCCCTTTTTATATTCTCATTTTTCCAGTCAAAAATTTCCACTTTCTCCCATTCTTCCATTCCCCTACTGCTCCTCCCCTCAACCTCCTCCCTCCCCATCCAGTCTTAAGAGAGGGCAGGGTACCCTGCCCTATGGGAAGTCCAAGGCCCTTCCCCCTCCATCAAGGCTTAGGGAGGTGTGCATCCAAAGAGAATAGGGTCCCAAAAAGCTAGTACCTGCAGTAGAAATATGTCCCAGTGCCATTATTAATGCTTCTCTGTCAGCCCCCATTGTCAGCCACATTCAGAGAGTTCGATTTGATCATATGCTTGTTTATTCCCAGTCCAGCTGGATTTGGTGAACTCCCATTAGTTCAGGCACACCATCTCAGTGGGTGGACCAACCCCTCGCTGTCCTGACTTCCTTGCTCATCTTCTCCCTCCTTCTGTTCTTTAACTGGACCTTGGGAGCTCAGTCCGTTGGTCTGATGTGAGTCTCTATCTCTGTCTCCATCCATTGCCGGACAAAGGTTCTATGGTGATATTCGAAATATTCATCAGTGTGACTGGGAGACAAGGCCAGTTCAGGCACCCTCTCCTCTGCTGTCCAACGACCTAGCAGGGGACATCCCCATGGACACCTGGTATCCCCTCTAGAGTCAAGTCTCTTGCCAACCCTAAAATGGTTTCCTTAATGAAGATATCTTTTTCCCTGCTCCCATATCTGCCCTTCCTCCATCTCAACCCTCCCATTCCTCCAAGCTCTCCCCAATCCTTCCCTTCTCCCCTCTCTCCCCCATTTTCCCCTTTCCCCACCCCATCCCAACCCCTATGCTCCCAACTATTACCCAGCGATCTTGTACTGAACTGAACAGAGAATTCTCAACAGAAGAAGTTCAAATGGCCAAAAGATACTTAAGGTCATGCTCAACCTCCTTAGCAATCAGGGAAATGCAAATCAAGACAACTTTGAGATACCATCTTATACCTGTTAGAATGGCTAAAATCAAAAACACCAATGATCACCTATGCTGGAGAGGATGTGGAGTAAGGGGGACACTCATCCATTGCTGGTGGGAATGCAAACTTGTGCAAACACTTTGGAAATCAGTGTGGCTGTCTCTTTGAAAATTGAGAGTAAACCTACCTCAGGATCCAGCAATGCCACTCTTGGGAATATACCCAAAAGATGCCCAATCATACTACAAAAGCATTTGTTCAACTATGTTCATAGCAGCATTATTTGAAATAGCCAGAACCTTGGAAACAACCTAGATGCCCCTCAATGGAAGAATGGATAAAGTTTGGAACATATACACATTAGAGTACTACTCAGCAGTAAAAAAGAATGATGTCTTAAATTTTGCATGCAAATGGATGGAAATAGAAAACACTATCCTGAGTGAGATAACCCAGACCCAAAAAGATGAATATCATATGTACTCACTCATTAGTGGACTCTAGCCATAAACAAAGGACATTGAGCCTATAGTTCACAAGCCAAGAGAAACCAAATAATAAGGTGAACCCAAAGAAAAACATATATAGATTTTCCTGGAAATTGGAAGCAGACATGGTCACACCTTTTCAAAAGAGTGGTTACTGTTTTTCTCTATTAGTAAAATGATAGACTTTACTAAATTTTATCAAAAAATCCTTAAATAGTAGAATATTTAGTATTTTTCTGTGAATATTGAAAATGCTTATAAGCAAAAATTTATATTTTTATATAATATTTTCCTTTTGTAATACATACTTGGGACCTTAAAAGCAATGATAGTTGCTGAGGGAAAGGCATCCCCAGTCCTTCATACTCCCTGAGGGTTGCTAGGCAATTAGAAGCTACCGAGGTTGGGGAGACATTTTCTTCTTTTGTGTAGCCACTGGTTAGTTGCTGATGCTCTCTAAAGAATCATTCTCTCATGCTCATATAAGAAACCCTACTTAAACTCTTTAGGTGACCTAAAACAAAACAGATATGAATATAGAAGGGAAGCTATTTGAGAAGAGGAAGGGGGTAATTAGGAGTGAGGGTGACAAAGAAGGTTAAAAAGAAGGTGAATCTGATGAAATATGTGTGTAAAGATATCAAAATGAAGACCATTAAGTAAAATTAGCATATGTTAATAGAAATCTAGGAAAAGAAAAGAATGATGTTTCCCTAGCCCATGAAAATGGTGCAAGTCATCGTATCTTAGGGAAGGCAGATCTGTATCCAGAGGTTTTTTCAGTTGGCAATTTGCCTTATCCTCATATTTCTTGTTTCTGTTGTGGCATGGTGTGATGTGGATGTGAATGTGGTGTGTGTGTGTGTGTGTGTGTGTGTGTGTGTGTGTGCGTGTGTGCGCGTGTGCATACAGCTACATGGGTCCATGCATACAGAGGTCAACGTTGAGATTTTCTTCCTCTATTACTTTCCATCTTGAGTTTTGAGACAGGGTCTCTTGCTGAACAAAGAGCTCTAGTTTTAGCTAGGTTTAATGGTCAATTAGCCCGAGGGGTCATCCTGTATGTAGTACCTCATCCCAGTAACTCACACACCACACACCCTGTTGACATACTTGAACAACTTCCAGCTTTTTATGTGGCTGCCTGGACCTCAAATCTTCCTCCTTGTCATCATGTGTTACCTTAAACATTTGTGTACTTATTTTTCAATTTTAGGTTTCAAATCTGTTGTGGAGTTTGAGAATTAAGATTATAACTGCATCAAGCACCACAATAATATTAACTTTCTCTGTATCTGCACTTTATGTAGGGTACTTAAATTCCACAAATTTGTGAAATTATATATGTGATCCAATTATTAGGATGCTAAAATGAGAGTTTGTTAAGTTATAAGACTTTTCCAAGATAAGGGAAGACTCAAACATCAAACTTACAGAATGGCTTCATTCCATAAATTTAAAATATGATTGGGATGCAAATCAGCAGGATTATTCTTGCATCTTACACCCTACAGAGGCTCAGCTAAAAGTCAGGGCTCCCACAGCTGATATATTACCTCACTAAAGCTCTTCTTGCATTTTCAAGTTTGCATTACAACTCTTTTCCAACCTACATACCTAAAAATTTTTAAAGCAATCACTTTTAAAAGTGTAGAATCAAACTTGTTTTCCACTTATAAACTACCATATATCTAACTCTAAGTATTTCACATAGCATCCATAAATTCAATAAATGACTCTATTATTTTGAAGTACTAAATTTCAATTGTCTGTCAAAATCTCTAAAGCAATACCAAGAAAAATCACATGAAATGCTGTTATTTTATAAAATATATATAAGTATCATTAATACAAAAGTCCATTAGTTTTCTATAACTGAAAACTGGAAAATCCACAAAGACAAAATCAACTAAGGCAATTTCTAAACCATTGTTTGTGCGGAGTATCACAGAATCAGTCTGGAGTTCCCTGTGGACTGCTTTGTATAATATTGTTTTAAACACAGAATATATAATACACATGGTTAGCAAAAAAAAACAACCAGAAAAAATACAATCACTAAAACACATGATAATTTTCAATATGCTATGTGACTTTTGATATATTAATAAACAATACACAGAAGACAACCTAATGACCATAGTTACTTCCAAAAGATGAGTGTAATGAGTACATTGGGACATTTGAAAATGTCATGTGATATATAATATCCATGGGTATTCTTTGTGTGAAGATTTCAGATTTTACGAATAATTTCTAAATGCAAAGTGTAATTAAAAAAGAAGGGGGGAATTTGTCAGTGATTAAAAAGAATACAGATGTGCTTCGTTTCTTATCTGAGTTCAGGAGTTCTCTACTTTCAGTTCTTCATTCCTTGACCACCAGGACTCTTAGACTGACAATCTTCTTACAAACCTTTAGATTAAATTCCTTCTTTTAATTTGATAACAGCTGAAGAACCTACCATAATTTCTTTTCTATCTCTGCCTCAGGAAAGTGTAAGGTAAATGTTCGCTAATTTTTTGGTAGTGTTTTCTTAAGTTCTCCAGTTTTATTATTGTTGCATTTTTCATAGTTATATGTATATCCTAGATGAAGAGTTTGAGAGGATGAGTGTAGACAGTACCTTTAGGAATAGACTAGTATTATTAACTTTATTTTATATGAAGAATTAATACTTATGCATATTTCTTTATCTACTAGTATATGCCATACAGTCAGTGACAGACCTGAGCCTAGAATTGAGTTTCTCAAAACAAAGTTCATTGTATACCAGTATAATCATATAGAGAAACTATCAATTTGTTTTAATAGATTCATGCATGTTACTCTAATATACACTAAAATCTGAGGAGAGGAAGAACTGCATTGAGAATGCCTAGTTTTCAGGTTGATACTTCAACATGATGTGTTGCCTACCACTCATGTGCATGCATATACACATGAAGAAATTCATATCTGTCTATCTATCTCCATCTATCTATCTGTGTATCTATCTATCCGAATCTGTAAATGATCATTTATCTAGCAGATACATATCAATTAGGAGGAACAGGCTTGACAAAAAATCCCAATAATATTTTATATCAAGAAATGCATGCACGTGCACATGCACATATACACACAAAATCAACACACATGTAGAGGTCAGACTTTATAGAATGCAGGATAGTGAATAGAATAGAATAGAATACATGTCATGGGTCTTCTGGATCTAGATAAGTAGCTTCTACCTGCAACAATTATGCAGGACATACAAAACAACATAATGAACAGTTGGAAACCTCTGGGGTGAGAATGGACATTTAATGAACAATTGAGTGAAGGGGGAGAATATTCCTTAAGAAACATTATAATATATATTTTTACAGTTTCATACATGTGTGTAGTGTATTTTGACCATTTATCTCCACATTCCTCTGTTTTATCCCCTTCTCACTACTTCAGAAATCCCTTTACTTCCCAACAAGTTGTCCCGCTACTCATGGCTCTTCTGTATTATTTCGAAATAACTCAGTTTTATTTGGGTTGCTTGTAAAACATAGATTTGGGATCATTACCGGAATATGTACAACTTATCAGTGGCTACTGCGCTAAAGAAAGTATCTACCCTTTCCTGTGTAGTCACTAGTTGCCAATAGCTTTTCAGCTATGCATGGTACCTCATGAACTGTTCTTCTGTCCAGACTGGAATGTAGGTAGGGTTAACCCTGGTCCTCCACAGGTAACCATGACTGCTATGATATTGTGAGTTCAACAGTTAAAGCAAGTTCATAAGAAAGCTCTCCAAAAATCTCTCCAGATCCTCTGGCTCTTGCATTCTTTTGCCTCCTCTTTCATGATAATCCTTTAACCTTAGAGCCAGAGAAGGATATAAATGTCCCATTTAGGAATAACCACTCAACAGAAACATTTTCTGAGCATCTTGATGAGTTGTGATTTTCTGCACTAACTGAAGCACACTACAAACCAAAGCTTCTTTAACCAATGTTAGAAGTCACACTAATCTATTGGTCTAAATGCACGTAGTAGGGAATTGGACAAGAGAACCACTTTACAAAATAGTAAGAGTAGCCACCTGGCTCACCAGTCAGAGCCTATGGCATCTTCAGTCATGAGTTTTTGACCAGGTTTACAATACCAGGCATCAATTTCCTCCTGTTGAGCTTGCAGTCTAAGAAAAAAGTGGTTGATTGCCCCCTCCCTCCTAATAATCATGCTGCTATTTCCCCAATAGGCACACCTTGCCTTAGAGAGTTGGTGTTGTAGCATAAAATTCTAGCACTGGGTTAGTGCACTGATGACTTTTCAACACCAGCATTCTGCATTACACTTTTCAATGATATTAAAGCTACCTAGCAGGAAGAAAGGTTCTAGTACAGTGTCCACTTGATTTCTCTATGTTCTACAATCAAAATGTCTTCAGCAACAGCGGCTCACTAAGTTGTGTTAGGCAACTGAGAGATGTTCTGTGCATGAAACTGACTACAGCTTCTGTGAGCAGCATAATTCCCCAATACAGGGTAGAGAGAGCCAAATGAAACTGACTGTGAAATCATAGCTACAGTTAAAGTATGTTAAAGCTTAAGATTAATGAAAAACATCACTCCATTGGAATCCTCAGTTACTTCTTTCACCCTACCTCCTTTCTTGAGGCAATGACAAGAGCTCTATATGAATTCTAAGTCTGATCCTATTCCTCTTCTACTGAATATTCACCAAAGTCACTTATTGCTTTCATCACAGCATCTCTCGCGGTTTCTTCTTGTTTCTTTTTGCTTAATAACTTCATTAGCAATACTGTCCTTAATCTCCTTCAGAATGAAACAAACTAGTAAAATTGAGTAGACACAATGTCATGCCCTTAACCAAGAAATTATTTGCATTTGATACCTGCTGGGAAAGGTAAACCAATTTATTTCAGTGTGTCATTGGGTATATTAACCATACTGCAGGGCAGGCCTCATGCCTAGGAGTAGTTGGTAAACGTAAAACATATTTTTTGTGTATGCTTTTTGTTTTGTTTGGGTATTGCTTGTCACGTTGATTTTCTTTCATCTTTTGGTTTGTCTGTTTTGATTTTTTTTGTTGTTTTTATTGTTTTGGGAAAGGCAGAGAGAAAAAAAAAACATGACGCTATGTGGGTAGGGAGATCTAGAACTCCTGGAAAGTGTTGGGGTAAGAGAAAGAACAGGATAAAAATATATTCTATGAAAAAAATAATACAACATAATAAAGAATTAGTCATACTATGACTGTATCATTTGTGGTCTTTTCAACTCTTCAAATTATGAGATAGTTAATATGTTATTATACTCAATATACTATTGATCCAGTAATATAGAGCTCTGATATTTCATGTAGATTCCAAATTCTTAGAAACATGATACATGAGTCTTTTTTCTTTCTATTTTTATGGAAAAAACCTTGGCAGGCAGGGGTGCTGCATGCCTTTAATCCCAGCACTTTGGAGGCAGAGGCAGGTGGATCTCTCTGAGTTTGAGACCAGCGTGGTCTACAAGAGCTAGTTCCAGGATAGCCTCCAAAGCTACAGAGAAATCCTGTCTTGAAAAACCAAAAAAAAAAAAAAAAACTTATATTTGAATAATAAGTACATGTACAGCTTTCAAGAATGGGGAGAAAGTATTAATTAGCACATCAAAATCATAATCAAGTTCACAATTGTGTAAGAGAGCTCCATGAAACCACTGAACTTGACCACTCTATGGGTATAAAAAGTTTTTTCGAGGTTGTTGAAACAAATTGCCAGGAAGTCTGACAAGAGTGGGTAGCAATAGGCCAATTAGAAGAGGAAATAGGCTTTATGGGGTTTTTGAAGGCTTTAGGAAAGATTCTTTCCTCTTGGAAGGTTTTTCTATATCTTGGGTAAAACAGGGTCATTGGGCTTTGCCCTCTGGAAAGGAGTCTGTACTTGTTATGGTCAGGCACCTGTGGCAGATGGCCATTTAGGGAGAAAAACGAAACTAAAATTATCTGATAAGAAGGTTTATGCGGACTGCTCCGGGTTAATTTTTTGTTTCCTCATCTCAGGCTAACCATTGTCATCTGCACAGCATTCTAGAGGCCTGCTTGTGACCTCAAATTCCAGCCTATTGTTGACAAAAGGGCCAAGAACTATCTTCCCATCACTACCTCTGGCTGAGCAGGATTGGTGTCGGAGGGGTAGTGGGAAATATAGGAAATGAGTCAAAGGTGGGGAGTCAGGCAGTGAGTAGACAGTAGGAAGCCTGAAGAAACTCTTTAAGAATCACCGATCCTTGGGTCATTTCAGTAATTGTTCCCTGAAACAAATTCTAAAGGGTCAGGAAACAGTTATTGTTATGACACAGGGTTAGGGTTAAGGTGGGCCTAGGTGGGGTAAGAGTCATCAGTGCCCAAAAGAGGATCATAGCAAGAATCTTACATTGGAGTCAGCCTTTGAAGACGATAGTTTACAAGCCAATTCATGTAAGATGTTTTAATCTTCTTTTCCATTTGACCAACTAACAATGTAATACCAATTCTGTTCACTGAGGGCAAGACAGGAGCCTTCCTTTTCAGTGATCAGAAAGTTGAGAGTTTTATAAGGCCACTGAGGCTAGGAAGGTGAACTGACTTTGTAGGTCTGAGGTTGGCTTCTAGATGGAGTGGATTATCTGTTAGGATAGATGGAGACTATAGCCCAGGATCCTGGACACAGGACTCTAGTCAATACTGAAGCTTTTGAACTTATTCCAGTTGTGACTGGGAGGGTAATGGCTCATTTCTCTTTCAATGTTGAGGATGAGTTGAACACGTAATGAAGTGGGGATGCATGAGTCATAGATTAAGGTGTCTGCATATTGAGACTAGACCAATACCAGAAGAAGATTCCTTATGGAGCTAGTTAGGATTTGGAGATTAAGGTGTTAACATACTGCCAAGACTAGAAGGAGAGTGGGGTGGATGATGGTTATTGAAAAGGCAATCAGCTGGTGTTTCTGGAGGATAGGAAGGTACCAGCAGAGAGGAGAGGAGGAAATGGTCTCAGGGCTATGGAATGTGAAGTTTAGAGTTACTTTTGTGAAAGGGATGGCCACCAGGAGATGCATGGGGTTGCATTGAGGGACTCATCAGTATCTCTGTAAGCACAGTACATTCTCAGGAAGTCATTTCGAATGGCCATCCATGAGGTGGCAGCAGAAGATAGGTCCTGATGTTGGAGATTTCAAAGCTTCAGCTGGATGATGGTTGTTGTATGGTCTCTGCTATGGCATCAGCAGGAGTGGGCAGATCCCCTTTGAGAGATTTAAAATTTTTAACTTTTTGTCTGGTGAAAGGCCCAAATCTTTCTAAATCAATATAGGTAAACCCTTCAACCCCTAGGCCTATTTGTCATCCTAGGGTTCTTGGATAGTGAAGATCACTGTGCCCCTTTCAGGGTCAAGTTTGAGTGAGAGTTATTGGGGTTTCTAACCCACAGCTTGAAGAGAAAAAAACCATATCTACAGCCCCAGAATGAGTAATTTTCCCATGAGGTCTCAGCCTTATGGTTTGGTTGTTTGGTTCCGAGGAAATCAAATACATTTAGAGCCAGCAAGGAGGGAAGAGGACAGAGTGAAACCACTATTGACTGAACAAGCTGCATAGAGGTCAAAAGAAATGTGAATGTCTGAAGCATATCCTGCTTCAGGACAGAAGGTAAACTAAAGGAGCTTTGGGAGGGGAGGGCTATGCAGCAAACATTTGAAAATTCCAAGCATGTTGTGCAGTCCTCTTGGTTGGGAGTGTGGAAAGAAGACTAAGCCCCTTAGAAGGAAAGATTCCAAATGCTGAGATGGGTGTTATATGGGAGACCCTAGGCTTCAGCTTTCCTGTCAAGTGGCAAAGAGTACTTATGAGGTCATGTGTTCAGACACCACTTAAGCTACAGAAGATGCATCCTGGCCATCAATCCCTGAAATCCGGCTACAGCAGGTATGGTGAGGAGGACCATATCCAAGTACGGGCCGACAGCCAGCAGGTGAGAAGCCTTCAGAAAAACTCAGGCACTGGGTAAAATGATTTTCTTGCTAGGATCAGTGGAGGATTGAGGCAGGGCATGTTCAGTATGGTCCTGGAGAAGTTTTCTGTGCTTTGTGGGAGCCTAGCCTGTTTGGATGCTCACCTTCCTGGACCTGGATGGAGTGGGGGAGGACCTGGACTTCCCACAGGGCAGGGAATTTGGACTGCTCTGGACTGCTCTTCAGACTCCAGAGGGAGGGGGAGGGGCAGAGGAGTGGGAGAGGAGTGAGGGGACAAGGGAGGAGTGAGGAGTGGGGGGAGGGGGGAGGAGTGGGGGAGGGGGAGAGGAGTGAGGGGGGAAATGGGAGGCGGGGAGGAGGCAGGAATTTTTTCAATAAAAAAATAAATTAAAAAAAAGAGTGAAAGAAGGTAATTAGTTACGAAGTGGAGCTCAATGCAGAGGTAAATTTTTCAAGAGCAAAATGACAGTTTTATATTAGCTCAAATGGGTCGAGGAAGGGAGGAACTCAGAGCATGCCTCAAATATGAGTTGGGGCTAGAGTTAGGAGTTGAGTTCAAGAAAGGTGAAGTTGAGAAGGTCACTTTGAAAAGTGAGTCTTAATGAGTCTATTAGCCATTTATACATTTCCTGAGAACTGGGGTAGGTGGGAATGTAGAAAGGCCACTGTAATGCTAAGGCCCTTTGAACAAACTGGGTGATTTTAGCGATTAATACCAGGCTAGTTTCTGGTTGTATGGATCTAGAAAGTTCAATTCTGAGCAAAGCATTATTCATGAGGTGGGAACAGACCATTTCTGCTGTTTCCGCCATAGCAGGGAAATTTTCTCCATATCCTGAGAAGGTGTCTGTTATAGTAAGAAGAGATTTATGTGTTTTGTTAAGTGGCATATGTGTGAAATCTATCTGCCAGTCCTGTGCTGGAAGATTACCCTGAAATTAGTGTGGGGTAAAGAAAGAAGGGTTGGGGCAGTCGTTGCAGATAGTCTAAAGAAGGGGGAAAAGGCTGGGTTAGAGGAAAAGAGACTGTAGAAACCAGTAGAAAAGTGGAGACCCACATGAAAGGCCTGGTGAAAAGCCACTAGGAAGGGGTTTCCCTTAAGCATCAGAGAGACAATAACTGTCCTGTAGAATTTTGAACCATTTGCTCATACGGTGGAAAAATTTGTCAAGATCAATGAGAGTTTGGAAGTCCAGTGTGCCATTTTCAGGCAATCAAGACTGATTGCCAAGTTTGTATTGATGTCAAGTTGTATTATTAGCAAAGAATATGACAGCAAAGTATAAATGGTATCTCTGGGCCTGAGAGAGGAAAAAGACAAACTTAACCTAGTAGACTGAGAGGAGTGAGTGAAGCAAGTGGGGACTTGATCGGGGGAGGGGGAGGGAAATGGGAAGCGGTTGTGGGGACGAGGCAGAAATCCTTAATAAATAAATAAATTAAAAAAAAAAAGAAAGTGGCTGAAGGTATAGACTCAAAATCTGAACTCAAATATGGTGGATTCCAGAAGCCTGAAGACACAAATAATCCAATCCTAGGAGGGCCAAGTAAGCAACTTGGTTCTGTTAGGAGAAATTATAACTGTAATATGAGTAGGGAGACCATCCTTTACCTTTTATGATTGCAGATAAATTTAATGAAGCTTAGTTTTTAAGGAAAGAAAGCTCGAAATAGCACAGCTAAGATAGGGAACATCAAGATTTATTTTCAATACTTAAGAGTTTCAAAACATAATGAAAAAAGAGTGTCGAAGTATTTGTAAAGCAGAAGAAAAATTAGAACAATATACTAAGAGTAAAATTATGAGAAAATATGAGAGAATTGAGGATGGTTATTCAATCTAGGAATGGAATCCCCACTTGTAAGGGATCAAGGGTGTTGAAAGCCTATAAAACTGTATACTAAGAACACAAACATAGTCAGCGACAGTTGAAATTCACTACTGGTTAGGCCCAACTACATTTTTCCTTTTGTATTCCTTCATGTTTACTTGCTTCTTGTTCAACACTTTCATGCTAAAGATGAATCTCAGGATACCATGAATGCCCTGTGTTATATCACAGTGTCCCAACAGACAGTGTTTTACATGTGGTTTTGTATATGATCATGAAAATCTTATTTCAGAGATTCCTGGTGACATTGACAAACTTTGATTATTATTGCAATTCATGCTTGTAAAATTATAATTATGTTTTTACATCACATTGTGGTGGTTTTCGTTTTGATTATTTTTGTTATGTGCTACCTATTATATGTCAATTGAATAATAGCCATTTTCAACTTTTGAACTATTATAGATATTCAATCAATCAGCACCTGATAGTGGATAAACATGCAAGAGGGTTGCAATATTATTGCATTATGTCCTTTTCTCACTTACTATGCCCAGGTGGTTTAATTAAAAAAAAAATAAGATCAATGTTTGTTCAAATTGTTTTTACTCACTAAAGAACACATTAAGAAAGACAAAGAGCTTTTTAATGATCATTTCTAAGTGCCTCTAAAGAGCTGTTAAATTGGATTATGAGGAGTGTTTTGGTAGTGACTGAAGTGTTATAAGAAGACAATACCTGCTTTGTGAAGTAAGGTAGATAAAAAATATTCAATGTTCCATGTTACTTTTCCTACACATGCTTTAATGAACCAGTGTGTATTTCTCTATTTCTTCATGAGATTGCCCACATAGTAGTGGGCTCTTTGTCTTTCTTAAGGTGAATAATCTTGGCTTGTCTTCAGTTTGTGGAATGTGTTCACCTTGGCAAAACTGATTTGAGAAGAAAGACAATTCATAAAAAGCTTTTCATACTAAGGTTTAAAAACATTGATATTTATAACTTTTCTCGTTTCATATTAAGTCATAAATACCAAGATTATTCACTGTTTCACTGTTGTGAAACTTGAAGCTTTCCATTGAATTGTGCTCTCTCTCTCTCTCTCCCCCCCCTTCTCTCTGCAGTTTCAAAGGGTTTCTTTTTTTCTATTAGTTACCTGATGCTGGTTTTGACAGAAGTGATGAGCAAGGGATAGCTATTCATGAAGCTACAGCCAGTATAGATTAGTAGTTGACTGTATGCTTTGAAGGTAAAAAGCCCTGAGTTCAATTTTCAGCACCCTAATTCCACCAAAGGCACTGCCATAAAGTAAAATAATGGGAATTAAAGATAAATATAAGTAAAACTAGAGAAGAGAAGCAAAGAAAGAACAAATACACAGGGATTTCAATTTGATGATTATGAAGCTAGAGATGTGGCTCTGTAAATATACTAGCTGCTTTTTCCTAGAATCCAGGTTTGGTTCACAGCATCCACATGGTGTCTCACAGCCATCTACAGCTCTAGTTTTAGGGGAGCTAACACCTTCTGGTCTCCACAGGTATCAGGCAGAAATGTGGCATACAAACATACATGCAGGTAAAACAGTCACACACATAAATGCTAAAATAATACAATTTAAAAGGAATATAGGTATCTTCAATTAAAACTTATGCTTATGTACAAGTAGAGAATTCATTCAAATATATTTCCTGTATTGACACTAGTTCAACAGAGAGATTAAGTTGCTTATTTTCATATAATTTTTCATTTACATTATTAGTTATAAAATCAGAATAAATCAATTATAAAATGAAGCAAAATTAATGGTTTTCATTTTTGTTTTTAAATCTCCATCTCTAATTCACAAACTCTAATAAAAGATTGCTAATATAGTTCAAGAAACATTGAATATAAGGGTAGAATTGAACATCATTTAGCAAGAAGAATGAGCAGCAACTTTAAAAATATTGCTATTTAATAGAATCTCTACCTTTCAACCAAGTTATCATTCATTCATTATTATAAGTGATCTACCATTGAACTATCTAACCAGACATTTTCCTTTTTAATTACTTTTGTTCATACAATACTTTGATCGTATTCTTTCTCCTGTCCCACTCCAATATTCTTCCCACTAACTTTAAGCTCTCCCTGTCTCTCCCTCTTCCGCCCCCCCTGGAAGAAACACCAATCCAAAGGAGGGGTGGGTAAACCCAAATAAAAACAAACAGGCAGACACAAACAAAAGAAGGAAGGAAACTAATAAGAGAAAAAGTCTTACCAAAACAGAACAAAACAAAACAAAGGTGCTTACAAAAAAACACCAACAACAAAAACACGGAACATTTTGTGTTGGTCCACTACCACTAGGCATGGGGCCAGCCGTTGACTGTGGTTGACAGACAGTGATATTCTATTGAAGGAAGTTGATTTTTCCTTTGCCAGCAGATATCGGATCATGATAGCTTCTTGGTTAGGAGCTGGACTATATGATTTTTCTATTTTTGAAATGAAAATTACCAATTACATTTTAATAATCAACTTGCAGAAAAGTTCATGTTATTCTCTTAGTATTATTATGCTTCCCTTAAACATGTTAGCTACAACCGAGCAGTGGTGGTGCACACCTTTAATCCCAGACCTTGAGAAGCAGAGGCAGGCAGATCTTCATGAGTTCAAGGCCAGCCTGGTTTACAAAGTGAATTCCAGGACAGAGAAGCCATATTTTGAGAAACAAACAAACAAACAAAAGTTAAATCCATCCTTTGGGGTGCCATTCAGAAAAGCATTTGTTTTTGTTTTGTTTTTAGAAAAACTAAGTGAAGGTGACAGTTTTAGCTCACTGAGAATTATTTTGACTCACTATTTTTAAATAACAAGCCACTGGAAGAATGAAGCATAGGAGATAAGCTAGATTTCAAGCTGACAATGCAATGAAACTTTACCACATAGGAACAAAATGAGAGAGGTCCATTGAATATTTTTATTTCCTCAACTGGACTTTCAATGAACATATTGGGTCAGAACTAAAACATTTGTGTTGCCATACGTATACAGCTACACATTAATGTATACATATAGTATATAATGACTACAGAAAGTTTAAAAGAACACATTTACTAAACATTTTTCTAGACTTTTTTTTTGAAAACTCAACACTGCTCAATTTATTTTTCTATGAAGCCAAAAACTAATAGTGAGTAATTAGGTTATCATCATAATCATTATTGAAGCAGGATGCTAGCTAGCTATAGGAGCTGTGTAAAATATATTGACTGCCTTCCTCCAGAGTAATTGCTGGACCAAGCCTCTTTGTGCCCATAATCAATTTTAGCAATAAATGTTCTCTAGCTTGAAGCACTTTGTCCCACAAAAACTCAAGAGCTCTTTGAAAAAAATGATATTTCATAAAGATTTTAATCATTGATGTCTTTGTCTTGTATATGGACAAGTATTGATTCATTGTCAGTTTTTAATCACCTCAAATCTCAGCTAACACAAACACTATTATTTCAAGTATACAGGTATGACACAGCAATTTTCTTTTCTTTGATAAAATTCCTCATGTGTTCCTAGGTTGCTCTGGGTCGACAAAGTAGATTTGCTGGTTGTAACTATGCTTTTTTTCTGGATGCCTAGTTGCCTCCTAGTGTGTAACACTCTCCTATGAGATAGCTAGGGCAACTTGTCTCTCTTTCACACCTCTCATCTTCTCCAAACCTGGCTCAGGTGTGTTTCGACAGAAAAAAAAATTCACACAGAGTACAGAAAAACTGGTCTAACCCTTTTGAGGCCAACATTTGGAAGTAGGATGCAAACCTCTCTGATGCATTTTACTTGTCAAAGCAAGTCAGGGGCTGACACAGATTCAAGAGGCAGGAAATGAGGAAGAGAAGAGCAGCGAGACCACATTGAAAAGGGCATGGGCTCATTAAAGGATGAAATATTTGGACCAATTTTGTTGTTAATAAACCATTTAGAGCAGATGTTCTTGCACAATGTAGTTCCCTTGCCAAGTAATATTTTCATATAAGAATAGCCTCTAAACAATGCCAATATCAGTCTTTCTGAAATAGTATAGTTAGTTAAAACATAATTAGTTAAAACATGTCTAATTTTATTAAAATTAAAATATGGCTTAAGTGTATCAAAATTAGAAGCCATCTTTAAAAGTCTAAAGACAATAGATGTGTGTCCATATTTCTTTGAGTGCCATAACAAATATTCTCTGATGTAGTCTCTTATACATCTGTAATGTGATCATTTTCTGCCCCTCAATAGAACCTATGCTTAAAGAACTGGCTTACTGCGATTAGGGTAATCATAAAATGAAATTTGATCCTAGCATCTGAAGGTCATTGTGCTTGTACTCTCTTCCACCTTCCACATTTTCCTGTTAATAATTTATTCAACTTTTAAGAATCAGTAGAGAAACTCCTACTTTCTGTTATTCTCCCAGAATGGAAAAAAAAATCTCTCTTATTTGTACCAGCAGCACATTTATGACACCAGTCTCAAGAGGATTATAATTATAATTGCTTTAAAGTACACCTCTTTCCGAGAGGGTGACAAAATCTGTGAAAACAATAGCAATAGGTAAAGGGGAAAAAACACCTTTCATCTCTCTATTCTTCCTGATGTGTGGGACAGAATGAAGCATGTGACTCATGCTGATTAAATGTTGTGTAACTTAAATACTTCTCTCCTTTGACATGTGATGAAAACAAGTGAAGTGTTATATAATTTAACAACATTTTCTGCACAATTGAGAAAAACCAGAAGAGCAGTTTAAATAAGTGCTATTTACTTTCAAGTACCATTTTCTTCAAAATAAATCCAATAAATGGAGGATTTTTAAAATGCAACTGGCATGTTTATATGTTTATGAAATGCCTAAAGTAAATGCACAAACCCAAAACTTATTATTTTATTTTCTGCTAATTTAATCCTCATCACCTTTTAGGACTTTAATTTTATTTTTCACTTTAGTTGATGATAACAAGAGAATAGTTCTCCAAACCTTTAGACAATATTGCCTTAGTTGAGTTACTGCTCAGGAGCAGTCTTCGCCATATTTGTTAAGAATGCCAGTCATATGGATATCCCAAGGAGTTAACAGAATCTCTGATGTTAATCAATATAACAATTTACAGGTTTCGTTCTTTTTTCAAATGTTTAGTCTTTGTGAGGATGTATTTATGGGTGTCTGCTTGGAAAGTGACTAGATGAGCACGTGTGGTCGTGTATATGTGGAGGTCAGAGAACAACTTTGGGTGCCAGTCTATATCATTACTTGACACAGGGTACTTACTGTGCTCAACACTGTGAATATCAGCCTAGGTTGAACCATCTTCACAGCCCTAAACCTGAGAAAAAGATCATAATGTATATGAAAGAAGTACCACTTTGCCCATTAGCTTGCCACAGATTCAGCCCAGCATAAAGAATAACTACTTTTGTCAAATAGCATGTGACATTAAGTAACTAAAGGGAAAGAACAGAAAGAACTGATTACATGAAAACGTTGCTATCTTGAGAGAGTGGGGAGATGACTATGTGGTTAAGAGCACCTCTTGCTCTTGCGGAGGACCTGGTCTAGGTTTGGTTCTCAGGGTCTCTTCGCACTGCTCCGGCTTCTGCAGGCATGTGACATATGCATAGAAGAAGAAGAACACTCATACCCTATGAACAAAATAGCAAAGTGAACAACAAAAACAAGTTTTAAAACTCGCATTTTGGAGATTATGTAGGTGCGCAAATTATAATTACCTATCAGTAATTCTGAATGATATTATAAACAAATCACCATAACTTAAAGAACATTTAGATAGCAAGAATGGTTAAGAGATTGGTAGGTAAAGTGTCTACATTTAGAGTTTATGTAATGCTTAATTGTGGTGACTTTAGAAAAATTATTTGTATTCTCTATGCCACAAATTTATTATGTGTAAATTATAGGTGGGTTTCCTTGGTTATTGTAGAACTTAATTAAAGCAAAATATGTAAGGTACACTGATGTTTGGCTCAAAAATTAATGAATAAATCTATGTGAAAATGATTCATATGGAAAAAGCCAGTCTTCAACCATGTACTACTACTACAATATTGGAAACATCTTCTGGTTCAACTTGTTAGAAGGAAATAGAAATACAAGAGGCATAGAAGCGTTTACTTACATATTCTATACTTTGTAACCTTATGAATCATTTCCTTGATTTAGTGTCTACAAAGTGGCCTTCAGTATAGTCTAATAAAATATTATGAATTGACCAAGGTTCACTTCCTCAGTTAGCAGCAGAATAGCATGATTAGGGGAAAAACAATGTTTTGTCACACACGTTGAACACATACAATTGCCCAGGACTGTAACTAGGAAAATATATATAAATTAAAGATTAAATATAAATTTATTATTTATTGAATACATGAATGTTAAGTCATTGCTTTTACATGTGTGAATAAAATTATACCACCGTAGATTTTATTTCATTCTAAGTACTGATAGATAATATTTCCTCAGTAATCTTATTTATTATGTCATATTTGTATATGACATGTATATATGTATATGTGTTTACATACTTCAAAACAAAATGCTTCATTTTGACAACTTCATGCTATATTTTTATGTAAAACGCTTGTTGGAATAGATCATAACTCATTTATTTGCCTATCACTATGTGTCCAAATATAAATAATTTACTATGTGATTTAGTATAAAAATTAAAGGTATCTTTCAGTATTTCAATGTATATGGAACATATAATTCTTATAAAAAAGAGTTATTAAATTCAAATATTGTAAGTCTTCTATGTTACATTTTTTAATTTCATTATGGCTATATAAAATAATATATAATACAAAATTACCAAAGTTTTGCAAATTTTAGTTTTTGAAAACATGGAGAAATGAACTAGGATTATCCATGGTAATTTACAAATGGTAAATCAGAAGTCTAAGTAAAAAATTCATTTTTTTAAACAAAGTTTGTAAGACATAGACTTTATCAGACAATGAAATATGCTGACTTTGTTAATCATGTTTTTCCTTTATTGTTTGAAACAAACCATTTATAGACAATGACTGGATTGCCTTTGATTGTTGTGTTGCTACTGCTCAAGGTTGTAATGTGAAATCTGCCTGAGTCATTTTTTATGAACTTAATACTATAGCATACACATTGGTTGCTAGTGATTATGTTTTATAAAGATACACTGCTGAATAGAATGACATTTTGCAACTGGGGTGAATGTGAAAGTATTATATTATATAACTTAGCTGTTGAGTACTTCTTAGCTCCAAGGAATAACTTGGCTTTTTCTTCATTATCTTTGCAGCCAGATTTCAGTGCTATTTCTGGTACATAAGAGTCTCTAAAAGTATTTGATGCTAAGTGATAATGAATAAATACATGTTAATTTTCATCTGTTAAATCCTAAGAACATTCCAGAACTTCGATACTCCTGTTAAAGAAGAAAATGTATTCCAGTGATACATTTTGGTTTTTGCGATGACATTCCTAGAGATATAATTGGTAAATTAAGCCTAAATAAGAACATTTGGGCTTTCAATTCCTGCCTGACATGGATGTCTGCGACAATTTTTTTGCAATGTGTGAAGTGTCAAAATAGTGATGGTTCATCCACTTTCTCATTTTTCTCTCCCGAGTAACTAGCTTGACTATACAGGCAGATTCCCTAGCCCAAGAATTTCCAGGTGCATTTATTTGGCTAATGGCAGCTCTTAAAAGAAACATGAAAGAAAGCATCTAGAATGATAAGGACACTTGAGTGATGGGAGATCCTCTCAGGCAGCCTTCTTACTTGTTTAATTGTCTACAGGCCAAAAATTGCTCTCTTCTCTGAGTCTAGGAGTAAACATAGTTCTCTATTCTAGTGGTTTCATAAGACTCTATCTTCATCTTTGCAAACATTCTTTTGATAAGCTTTTACAATATTACTCATTCTTGCAATGGCTGATTGATCCTCAAAACAAAGTTGGAACCTTACTGCCTGGTAAGAACATTTAACATGAAGGATGACACAAGAAATATAATTTGAGTTTATCAAACACTTTCTCAATCTGGGACTATATTAAACACATTACATTTATTAGTTATTTAATCTTTATGATATCAAGCTAGATAGTGCTATTGATCACTCTGAATCTAAGCTCACAAGAGGGAATTGTCAAGAAGTATGAGCATTATCATTCAAAATACAGAATAAATTCATGATAGTTAGCATCTTTTAAGCATATCTTATTTTTTTAAAATTCCATTCTACATAAAATTTTCACATCATTACCACACAATCTGGGTAATACAATATTTTGTTTTTAAAAACTGAAATAATTAGGCATGGATTAGAAGGGACACTTGCCCACATTTCATAAGAATATAGAAGATTTGGATTTCAATAAAAGCATTGTGAATGTAGAGTAAATTTTATTCATAAAATTACAACTTTTGTGCTTTGTAAAACACATTTTATCAGAGTGAAATTTTCTTTCCAAATACTCTCTCTATAACACATAACCCTTTCAATCATTACATTCCTAAAATTAAAGCTGAAGCATGTTTTATTTGTCTTTATTGAGAGGCTTGTAAAGCATTATTAACATGTATTGTTCACAATTTGTACAGTGCTCATTCTTAAACACGCTAGTCCACAGAAGTATCATGAGGTTGTTACTGTTTCCAAGTATGATTGCTGTTCATTGAGCTATATAGCTTAAGATATATATATATATATATATATATATATATATATATATATATATTCCTGTATGTATATTATGCTGCAATACAATTGTTGTTAAATTTTTTAAAACCATACTTAAGGAATTATATCACCTATGAAGAGTTCCTCTTTAAACTATAGTGGGCTGTTTCATTTTGTGCTGAGCAGTCAGTCCAGCAGCATTGCCTCCCCGGAGATCTTGAATCCTCACTTTTGCAGTCCTTTTGCTGTTTCCAGTGTCCAGACATTTGTAATCACTGAGCAGTCTCTTGACTTTTTGAGCAACAGATATATCCAAGGCTTGACCTTTTTGTAACCAGAAGGTCATGCTAAATTATCCGTGTGCTCTTTACCTCTTACTGGAACACTATATTGATCCTTCTGTATTTTCAGGTTAAAAGACTAATGTAACTCCGAATAGTTAGAGGCCCCTTAAACAGCTTCACAAATGCATTTCTGAGCTTTTCACAGTTGGGTTTTTTTTTTATTTTAATTGTTCTCCTCTTTGTTTATACCACCTATTAATATTTTTAACATTGTAGGGGCTCCCATGTTTCTTAGTTCTTTACTTACAGTACTATAGAAGGGTTGCTATTTTATGATCACTTCATCTTGCTACTTGGGTTAGCAAAGAAGTCAATAACCTCATGGGTGAATCTGCTGAGTAATGTCAAAAGTTCACTGAGTTCATTTAATAAAGGAAGCATTAGTCATGAAAGGAACTGAAGACAGAGAGCCACAGAGTCATGTGGAACAAAAAGGATGTGATACTTTCTTTTACAAAATCATTTTCTGCACTTGAAAGGAAAGCCATTAACGATGGGATTTTAGGAAAATAGGATGCTTTTCATTACCCTAAATGTCACCTGTGAACAAAAAAAAAGATGTTACAGATATCAAAGAAGAAATGGGATAGAAACAAACTGAGATTTAATTAAAATAGCCAAAGAAGCAACAGAGTAAGGGCGTGAATCTTCTATGAGCTTTCCAATCCACCATTTATTTCCTCATTCTCAGTGATTTATGTGCACAATTACAGTTCTCCTTCCTTACTATTCTTCTAGGGGCTACACTTATACTCTTATACTATTAACCTACTATTATAGGGGTTGTACTCATATACACTGCAAATGAGCTCAACATTTTCTATGTGATTCAATAGCATGCTAAAATTTCACATGTACCTAGTACTTAGCGCTAGATAAATACAGAAGCGCTAATAAAATAAAGGTTAAAATCAACCCATATTTATTAAATAAGAATGAGTTGCCCATCAAAATGCAATACCTACAGAATACAACATTTTTTCATTTAAACTTCACAAGTGTGCTCTGAGCTGTTATTATATCAATTTCCATTTTACAAATAAGTTCAAAGGTTTACTTGCTTTACTAGGATACCATAGCTAGTGAACAGGGCACCTGAGTACCAAAGTTAGCTTCTGCTGCCTTTGTAACCTGTGATCCTTTGCAGTATATTATCTATAATTCTGTCTAACAAGAAGTTGAGAGTAGTTAAAACCAAGTGCAGGATGCAGGAGTAATGAGATTTTTTTTTCTCTCTGTGGGGTAGTCATATTACATGTAGACTAAGCATCTGAAGCTCCGTGACATTTCGTTGAGAACTGCTTTCGTAGATGGGAATTTTACTCAAAAGTGCTTTGATATTTGCTTTTACATTAAAGCAAACATACATTAAAGGAAGCAGGGCAAACCCTGCTTCAGCATGTGCTCTTAAAGAACTGTTAAACCTTAAGATATTGAATTGATACTGCCATATCCAGGATGAATTCATTCAATCTCATTTGCTGGAATCATGTTTCTTCTGGATGAAAATATGGCCAGTGGAACAAATAAGACTTGGATTTCTGTTATGAGACTTCAGTGAATCATTGGTTATATATGTGCTTTGAAAACTGATAAAATAATAGTATCAGTCTCTTTTCTACTAACATGCTGATTCCTTGCACTAAGATCATCAACTAGTTATACTTGGGAACCTTTGAAGAGAGTAGTATCATCATTACTCCTCTTCCATTTTGGTCAAATTTGCCATTAAAGGGAAAATTACCGAGTCTGCGTCACATTTAGACTGTAGGTAAGATTCTCTAAGCTTGTTGGTCTTTACTTCTTTTCCCTAATCAAAGCATATGTTTGGTGCTATATGATATTTATATTAGGTGCTCTGAGACACATTTCATATTTCCCACCTTCTATTCTTTATGAATAAATGTCAGTTTCTCATCATTGTTCTTCTTGGTTTGTCAGAGTTTGTCTGGCAACCAATATAGACGCCTGGTATGGCCTAAGAACAACAATCTTTGCCAGAAAAAAAATACATGTGCTTATATTAAAAACTGCTATATCCGGAAGATGCTTCTTTTCACAATTTTAGAAGACACTCTTTTCTCAGTTGCTTTGATAAAACTTGCTGCTGAAATAAACAGCATTTCAAGTTGTACTTTAATTTACTTGGAAAACAAAATCTCAGTATTATGTTTACATTCTTGATATTTATGGTATTATTAGGAAATATACAGTCATCTGCTTAAAGAGTCATAAAATATCACAGTTTTAAGATTTGCTTATACATAATAGTATACATAATAATCATTTTAAAAATCTTTCAGCATGTTAATGTTTTGTACTCTTTTCATTCTTACACTGTAGTTTCAAAAAGAACTACTGGGGCATAATTTCAAAAAAATAGTTTGTAAAAAATTGTCCTTAGTTGATATGATATCACAAAACCTGAGCATACAAGAATGAGTAACTTGCCTGCAGAAGCCAGGATTTTCTTCATAGAACGCACCTATCTAGGCAGCTACAGGGCCAATCATTGACATTGCTATCTGATTGTGGGACAATCCAACTTTTATGTCTTTAATCATAGATAAATCAATATTTTTTCTTGAATACAGGGATTTTCTTGATAAGTAAGTTACAAAGTTTATTTGCAATCTAAGTGGCTTGTGAGTAGTGGCAAATCACTAATGTTAGGCCTGTTATTTGACACGCAGGAGAAAACAATTCATGATTCGAGTCCACAGACTGGTATTTCCACAGTTATGTTTTCCTGGATCCACTTATTTAATATTTGTGGTATTATCATTCTTGAATATGTTTTCCCAGTTGGAAGGAACTACTGTCATCTGAGCATTATGTGTCTGATTTACCAATATAAGCTCCATGCAGCATCTTGCATAGGTTTGTTGATGTTCCATTAATTTCAGTGCTAGATAAGCTAAGTCTTTGTTGATAATCTGGGTGATAAGAGAGCTGGAAATAATCTCACCAAGAGGAATTGTGGATATTTTTAAATGAAAACTAGAAAATATTTGGAGTGTCTGTCAGAAGAAACAGTATCTGTACAATATAACAGAGTAGAAAGATGAGGTTGAAAGAATAGCATGGTAAGATGGAAGGAGCAGAGAGAGGCTTCAAAAGTTACCTAGAACCAATGCAAAACATTGGATTTATGATTTCTAGTTTTGTAACAAAGGGCTGCACAGCCAAGTTCTTTGTCTCAACTGCTCCCATAAGATGAGTGCATTACTGTTAAGATGACGGAAACGATGCAACAGTGATAAGATCCATTTGCACAATTCAGTGTCTCCCATCCCTAGTTTCTCTAAGAATTTTAGGACTTCTTAGTGATTATAGTAATTTTTATGTTCTTTAATGGAATTTCTAAGTAGATATCCTAGAAAAATAAGTGGAAAACCTTATTAGAGTTATTTTCACCCTGTTTAATTCAATTTTTCTACCTACAGCCTCACCACACTGAACACCATGGATCTTATCTGATCCCAGAAGTTAAGCATGGTTAGGCCTGGATAGTACATGGATGGGAGACCAACTAGGATTACTAGGTATTTGGGTGTAAGACCACCTAAAATTACCAGGTCTGATAGGCTTCAAACTAACTACTGGCTAACTAACTAAAATAAATCAGATATTCTCAAAACTTGATTTGTTTTAAGATGAGAACAAGACTTTCTGAATTATTGTATGTAAGGTGTGACAAAAGGATGTTGAATAATATGACACGATAATTAAATTAATTACGCTCTAAATTTCAACTTGCTGTCATTAAGAGTTTACGTACATTTGTCCTAATGTTATAATTTCTTTGATCCTCATGATCAGCTTGAACTTTCTTTTTCATCCATTACTCCTGGCCACTTATTAATTTGATACATCAAATGCCCTTAAATATAGTTTTAAATTTCCAAAGCCTTTGTCATAGATATGAATCATAAAAAAATTGTAATTTCTTCAAGTGGGTGTGTTTTTTTTTTTTATTTCAGTTTGGAAAGCAGCGCATAGACAACCTCTTCAGTGACCTGCAGGATGGGAAATGCCTCCTAGAACTCCTGGAAGGCCTGACAGGACAAAAACTGGTAGGAACCTTCTTTCCTTCTTTCTTTCTTTCCTTCTTTCCTTCTTTCTTTCCTTCCTTCCTTCCTTCCTTCCTCCCTCCCTCCCTCTCTCCCTTCATTCTCTTTCTCCCTCACTCTCTTCCCTCGCTCCTTCTTGCTCTCTCTTTTCTTTCTCATGTGTATGTATGTGGGAGTGGATGCATGTTTTCATGTGGACATACAGACATGTGTGTGCATGTGTGTGTGTGAAGGCGAAAGGTTGACTTAAAATATCTGGCTCAGTCTCTCTCTGAGGCAAAGTCTCTCCCTTGAACCTAGACTTCATCAGTTCAGCTGGTCTATTTAGTCAGCTTTCTTCTGTGGTCCCTGTCTCTGTCTCCTGAGCCCTCGGATCACAGACAGGTTACCATACCTATTTGGCAACTATGTGTGTGCTAAGGATCCATACTCTGGCCCTCAAACTTGTACATTGAAAAATTTCCCCAGTCCAGGAAATTTATTGTGAAATTTACAGTAACCTCAATGAAGTGTCAGACCTCAAAGAATTAGTTTTATTTCAGTTATCTAATAAAATTCACCAATGTATTAGATAAACAAGACAGTCTTATTACTGAACTAAATCATATTATAAATTTCTTTTTTGGCATTGTCTATCTTATACAGAATAATATAGTAAAAAATTCAGCAATACATTCTGTTAATAAGCAATATTTGCCTTTACTTTTTAAAAATGCTTCTTAAGGACTAATTGTATAAAATTTTATGCATAATGACTTTAAACTTATCTTTGTGCTGTTTTATATTTTGCACATATTTTAAATGTACCTGTATTTATAAATAAAATTATTTTTAGTACAGCATAATAAAATGTTAGTATTTAGTCTGATATCCAAAAGCAAATGAGATGAAAATGTAATTTCCTTTTGAGAAATTTAACTTGTATAACTTTAGAACATCCCTATGAAGGACATAACATGGTAATACAATGTTATAGGTCACTAAAGTCATGGAAGAGTCTGAGTTCAGTTGATGAAAGTCTCATAATGGAGAAAATCTCTTAAATCATAATCTCTTGACTTAGAAATCTTTTTAGATGTCTATTATTCTTGTAAGCAGGGCTTAGGACGCCATTCTACCTACAGTCATCCACTCTGCGTGTCTAATGAGCCCTATTCAGTTACTGCTTTAATCTTATCTCTTTTCCCTTTACTATAGCTCTCCAGCATGCGCATTTAAGCATGTGCCTGCACATGAGCACGACCCCACACACAAGCCAAGGCTTTGTATGTACTATAGAAACTCTAGCTGTCTATCAAAGTTAGATCTGGCCAAAATCCTATCTCTGAGTTGCCTCCTGCAATTTTCCCACACCAAGCCAAGTTGGTCCCTGTTCGCTCAGTCATTGCCCAGAATTTTGCTTTGTTGTCTTGTTTACCTATTTTGCTTTGTGTGCGTCTTTGTGTTCTGACAGTCCTTGAAAAACATTGGCTTCTGCTTGCTATTGAAGGCTTTTTAGAACAAACTTCTAAAATTAATTTCTCCCTCTTAAATTCCATAGAATTCATTTTTTTTCTTTTAATTACTTAAAATAATATTTTGGTACGTATATGGAAGCATGGCTATGAAAATGATTTTCAAATATTGTAGCTATGCTGAAAAGCCATACTTTGTGCATTCATTTTTAATTAACTTCAATAATTATATAGGATTATAATGTTACTCTATTAACTCAAAGTGATACATTTTTCTGGTTTACTAACCCATTTGTCTTATTTTTGAGATTATAGTATAATTACATTTCACCCTTTTCTCCTTCTGATTCACTCATATACTCCTCTCTACTCTCTTTCAAGTGAATCACCTCCTATTTTCATTAGTTGTTTTTGCATGTATATACATAAATACATGTATGTTCCTTAAAATAATCTGGTCTGTATAATATTATTTATATGCATGTTATTTATATGCATATTTGATATATTTTTATGAAATTTAACTTGGGTTGATGACTTCCTAAAATAAAATATTCAAATTCTTTACATTTAAACTTTTGTCAAATAGCCAGTTGGAAGGGGCAGTGTAGGCTTAGTCTTAATTTCACTTTATGCATATATGATGTTTAAGTGTATATGCAGAACATGTGCATTTTTATAATGGTGATAAAGAAATTATTGCCTGTGAGCATCCAGCTACTCTTGGTAATTATGTGTCAGTTCTGTTCATAAATAAAAAAAATAAATAAATCTCACTGTCTTTCATAAACTGTTCTCATTCTCTGCACACTAATGATGACATTTTGCTGCTTTTCTGTAGAAAACATGTTTCTGTACCTTTGTTTTCTTGATGTTTGTGGTGGTAAATAGAAAAATACTAAAATGTAGGCTGTTATCACTTGGACATTCATGGGGTAAAATTTTCTAAGATATGAAAAGTGGAGATTTCTGTTAATGAGGCTATGCTTGGAGATGGAGGAAGTGAGGGAACAAGACATTTATGTCTTTTACAAAGGATACTAGTCAAGTCATCTTGACGAATAGAAGACTTAGGATAAATGTTGGAAGCTTATCCAGCCAGTTTAAAGAATAAGGTTCTCTAGGGTATGGAAGTCTTAAGAAGGTTGGGAAGACTCTTGGAAAGTACACGGTAAAATTAAAAGTACAAAAGTACATTATTTATTCTATACATACACAAAGTAAAGAAAAGGTAAGAAAAGAAATAAGAAAATTCTGACTGCATAGGCCCAGCCCAAATGTTAAAGCCTTGCTCCACTGATAATTTCTGTAAATACATATTAATTCTTTTAAGATTAGAATAATTACATATACAAGTTGTATGGAACCATTGGCATTGCAAGTTGCTTAATAATAATGTGAAGTACCTTGCATGTACTACCAACTCCATACAGCAAAAATCTGAAAATACTATATCAAAACTCCCCATCTAACGTCTTTACACACATTCCTATTTAAAGTTGTAGAACAGCTATTTTTATTAGCTCTGTTTTAACAGGTGAGACAACCGGAGAATGGGAAGAAGTTTCTCATGCTCACATAGTCCAAAAGTGCAAGAGCAAAACGTTGAAACCAGGTTTTGGAGGTCATGACTTTTACTAAACAATAGCCTCCCTAAACTTAAAATGAGAGCTATATAAATCACTGGTTTCAGCAGCTGATTTGTTCTGACATTGTTTTTGAAGATATCAAGGAAAAGTTGTTAGTAGGAAATGACTTTCTGATATATTCCTGGAGATAGCTAATGAAAACTTGCTTTAAGGGAAATCCATCAAAAATAATAATTGTTATTAAATACAAGTATCATAACAATCGAATTTCTAAAACTTATCAGTTAGAAAAAATAAGGTGTTGTGTATTTTCATTAATTATGCAGATGCTATTATAAAATTAACAGATGGGATATAACTTTTGGGATAAACTAATTATAAACTAAGAAGCCTGGTTATTGAAATTTTGAATTCTAGTGACTAGGACAACTAGGTAGTAGTCAAAGAAATACTGTTCTTATTTAACATTACATATTTTGGTGATAATTTATTATTTGTGAATTTTATGCATTGTATTTTGAAAATATGCACCCTCTCCTTCCAACTCTGGCCATTAGCACCCTATCCATCCTCCTACACATTCCCAACTGACATTGAAAATCATTCTTTTTTTACATTTTTTTGGAGGGATGGGGTTTGAGACAGGATTTCTCTGTAGTCTTGAAGCCTGTCCTGGAACTAGCCCTTGTAGACTAGGCTGGCCTCGAACTCACAGGAATCCACCTGTCTCTGTCTCCCAAGTGCTGGGATTAAAGGCGTGCCCCACCTCTTCCTGTTTTGTTTTTGTTTCTTTTAAAACATTTCTTATTTTGCCATTGAGCCCAATTTCTGTTGCCAAGCTCGTATTGGTAGTGGGATCTGCCCTAGTGTGCAGCTAGTCTAACAAGAATCACATCATTAATGGAAACTGACTTTTCTTCTCCCTGTTTTTATCAGATAGCAATAACTCTGCAGATGGTTTTGGGATTTTATACCCACCACCTTCCTACTCTATATTGAGATCTTGTCTTGAACAGATCTTCTTGTCCCAATCACACATGTTTGTTTCAATGTGCATCCAACATGCTATGTAGGGAAAACATTTTTTTTTGTCATCAAAAACCTCTGGCTCTTATGACTAAGAATATCCCTAGGACTTGGAGTAAGGGATATAATAAGTATGTCCCATTCAGTGCTAAACATTTCAGAGACTCTCGTTTTCTGAATGCTCACTGAACATTTTGTGTGGAATAATTTGTATTTGACAATTCTGTACCTTATTATGATTTATCTGACAATGTATTTTTGATCAGACTCACCTCCATTTTCATCTCCTATGTCCCTCCCTCTATTATTCAACCTGTTATTCTTTTCTATTACCCCCCTTTCTTTTATGACTGAGTTAAATAAGGTTCGCTTGTTTGAGCTTGTATAAGTGGGCTAGTTAGTGAGTAGAGTGTGGGCAGTCCAAGAAACTCACATCTCCTTCAAACTTTTCTAAAACTTACTTTTCTATCTCACTGCTTACTTTCCTTATAGATTTTGTTAATGTTTTCCATCCTTGATGCTATTATAACAATATACACTGAGCTAAAAAAAAGTGAAGGCACAATCATTCCAAATTGTACTGTGTAAAGGGAAAATATGTGCTTTCTTTCCCAGGAGGTGGATTCTTTATGCTAAAGATGTGCTATGCCAAGGACAAATCCCAAAGCCTGAAGACTATATATATATATATATATATATATATATATATATATATATATATATATATTTCACAGTATGTGTTCATTTAAATGTAAAATATTCAAGCTTAAAAGTGAAATTTATATTGGTCTTTTCAGGTAGATTTTTTTTTCTCTCTTTGTTCTCTAGTAAACACCATTTCTCTCTCTCTCTTTTTTTTTTAGCCAAAAGAAAAAGGATCTACAAGAGTTCATGCTCTGAACAATGTCAACAAGGCACTGCAGGTCTTACAGAAAAATAATGTAAGTGGTGACCTGAACAGGGTCTGAACACCAGGAAACAGCATGTTTAATGTTTGAGAAAGGGCTTTGGCCCAAATGTAGATAAGGCTTCTTAAGCTCTCTTGTAAATCGCAGAGGCTCTTATTCAGAGCCCCTGTGCTAGTTCCTTTGTATGTGCTTGCAGCTAATGTAATTCTGGAAGCCAATGAACACAATCATAGAGGACAGAGAAAGGTGAAACCTGTGCCTGCTATGACTTTCATGTTGTTTCTATATGTTACTTGATGTAGCTGTTTTAATAGACTGACTGAATCCTTCATGTAGCAGTATTCTGTAAAACAAAGAGACATGGATTCCTGAATGGTATGCCATGTTTTCAGTTCTACTGCTAACATACTTAGTGCGATTCAAGCTAATATTTGTGACACTAAACACACATTGAAAATAAAAGTTTAACAAAGAAACAACTACTATGAAGGGGAAGAATTGTTTGGTTTAGTATACTTGGATGAAAATATATATGATGTACTAGAAAAAAATAAACAATCATAACTAAATGAGTGATCAGGAGAGAGGAGATCTAGTCTCCTCTGAGAAAGACTGAACTAAAGTTTACATCATGACCTTGCAGGGAGATAGTTTTCCTTTCATATTAACTTCTACAAACTTTCTTATAGACCAATAGGTCTATAAGGCACTTTTGGTATATTTCTGACTATATCCAACACTCTTTAAAGTGTAATTTCAAAAATATTTACCATATATTCTTAAAATAACTGCAATACATAATAGATTTTTAATATTGTACATTCTTGCATGTATTTCTCAACTCGTCTAGTCATAGTAGGCTAACATAAAGGATATAAAATTGGAAACTGTAAAGTAACAGGTTGAATTTATGAATGTACGGTCATTGTCACGTTTAACATATGAAAGTTATCTTATTGAAACTTTACAAACATGATTGCTTTCCAGCTTCAAATTTTCGGTTTTTCTGATATTAGACTAAAATGACCTAATGGAAATAACAATTTTTCTAGCATATTAGGTAAAAAGAGAAGTTCTTTCAAAAGTAAATACTGGAATGAATATAGATAAAATCTATTGAAAGAGTATCTAAAAAAACTGCTGTTTTGCTGAAGAGAATTCAAACAAATAACAAAAACACAGTATTATAGAAATCTTCTAAGTCTATAAATAAATCTTAATCATAATAGATTTTATTTAAAGTAATAGAATAATCATTTTAATAGTAACATATTTAATGTTAAACGAAGTATAAGAATAATATAAATACTTTGAATATTTAGAATAGTTATTTCATTTCTCCTCATGCTCCAAAGCATAGTAGACAGATATACAAAATAGCATTCACTTTCTATAAATTCTCCTTATAAAGTTGAGTATAAAAACACAACAGTTTAATAATTTTGTTTAATTATTCCGAGCTCAAATCTGTGCTGTCCTCCAGGCATTAAGAAAGTTCTATCTTTGCCATTATCAGTAATGTTATTCTTTAATGCTCTAGAATGTCCAGAGACCAATAGATATATCTGGTGCTATTTATAGTTAGAAAAACAATTAAGAAAACCTTTAATCTATAGTCTGTTGTGAGAACCACTAGCATAATGATCATAAAAGTCTAAGTTATCTTGTGAAGCCAAATGCAGTAATTACTGTCCTGAAACAGAAGACACATTCTGTACTGACTGGATATTTTTGTGTGTGTCAACTTGAAACAAGCTAGAATCACAGAGAGGAAGGAGTCTCAGCTGAGGAAATGCCTCCTTCTGTAAAATCCAGCTGTAAGGCATTTTCTCATTTAATGATCAATGAATGGGGGAGCACCCAGCATACTGTGGGTGGGGCTATTTCTGAGCTGGTGATTCTGGGTCATATAAGAAGGCAGGCTGAACAAGCCATGGGAAGCAAGCCAGTAAGCAGCTTCCCATGATGTCCTCTGCATTAGCTCATGCCTACCAGGATCCTGCTCTGTTTGAGTTCCTGTCCTGACTTCTTTCATTGATGAACAGCAATGCTGAAGTGTAAGCCTAGTAAACTCTTTCCTCCCCAACTTGTTTTTGGTTATGGTGTTTCATTACAGCAATAGAAACTCAAAGTAGAACACATCCAAACCCAAAGTTCAAAAGACTATAACTGAGGATTAGTTCCATAAACGGGCACCATTGAAGGACTTAACCATGGATAGTGATGCATTAAGTGGCTAGTTGAATAAAAACACTTACTTTCTCTGAACTATAAAAGAAAATTGCTAACTTGATGAAAGGTGTAGCTTTAGTAGAGTACCATGAGATAGATGTGCAACACAATATGAATATATATATATATATATATATATATATATATATATATATATATATATTCTCAAACAATGACCTGGTGACTTGAATCTTCTCTAACCACCTCATTAATATCCTTCCAGTGTTGTTGATTGGATAATTGCCAACATGAATATGTGTTGTGTTTGTGGGGAGGAGGCTATATAAAATCACAGGCAGTGGACTTATCTCATAGAAAGAAAATAACAGGTTAGGTGGGTTTGGGTGTAAACAGGGCAGCATACAGTGTATGAAACATCCTAGTTGTTCTTACTCTGTTGTTCTGGGTGAGTCTTGAAACCGATACTAAAAATCCTTATGTTGTCCATTGTCTCGCATTGCTGAGCAAATAAGGAAGTCATTCTCTTTTGAGACCATGCTACTTCCATGTGCTGACAGGAAGCAGAGATGGTTTATCTTTACAATATCAACCAGGTAACAACATACACATCCCCCTGGGGCAGAAAAAGGTTAGAGAGTCATGGTCATTTCTAATGCTTCAAGCTAAACCAGTTCTTGTTTCCTCTTTTTCTATAACTTCGTTTAAAAAAAATTATTTACTGACCATTTCATAGGTGAATAATATATTTACATCATTCCTCCCTTTTTTTCCATCCTTCAATTCCTTCTGCGTCCCCCACTTCCTCTCAAATCCACGTCCTTCTATTTTTTTAAAATATTATTATTACAAATGCACAGATACACACACAAATACACACACACACACACACACACACACACAGAGAGAGAGAGAGAGAGAGAGAGAGAGAGAGAGAGAGAGAGAGAGAGAGGATGTGGGGGGATTGGATAACTTACCAGGTAGTTTGTCCCCGAAGAAGACTAATTTTTCCTCTCTCAGTAGCTGTATTAGTTAAAGTTTCTATTGTTGTGAAGAGACATCATGACCATGACAACTCTTATAAAGGAAAACATTTATTTGAGATGCACGTTACAGTTTCAGAGGTTTAGTCCATTACCATCATAGAAGGGAGCATCATGTCTGGGAGTATGGTGGAATGCAGGCAGACCAGATGTGGTGCTGGGGATTTCTACATCATGATCTAAAAGGCAACAGGATGTGAACTGTCTCCTTGGGTGTGGCTTGACCATGTATGAGACCCCAAAGCCTGCGTTCTGAATGACACACTTCCCCCACCAAGGCTACATCCTCTCTACAAAAGCACACCTTTTAATAGTGCCCCTCTCTATGGGAGACATTTTCTTTCAAAACAACACTGCAGCCAGTATATTGCCTGTAGCTTTTGATCCTGCATTGACATTGGCATGTCAACTGATGGCGTCATTTTCAGGTCTTATTTACAAAGCATAACCTGGCCTTACCACAGATACTAGTACTGAAGGAGGTGTGGCCAGAGTGAAAGAGATCTGAAGATGAGAATAGAGACACAGGTGTTCTGAAGGAAGAAACGGGAAGAAAGGAAAAACTTTAAGTGGTATTGAGGAGGGGCAGCAGCTCATTCCTGTTCTTTTATCCCCACTTGAATTCTGCTCATATCTTGTCTTCATAGAACATGCACACCACTTTATGGTCTGATTTTATTTTTATGTGGCAGTGGTTTTATCATGACATTATCTCTGCTATCACTGGTTTAGTTTAGAAAAACCATGTATTGGGAAGAAATCACTTCTAAGTCCAGTGATACCATCATTACAATATTTGCTGAGAGCAAAGCTAATTTGTTTTTCTTTCTTTCTTTTTTTATTGATTTTTATTGAGCTTTACATTTTTCTCTGCTCCCATGCCTGCCTATTTTTTTGTAATAAAGTTGGGCTGGCTATGGTACTGAGAAACAAAGAAAGGATAGTACAAATTCCAAATTCCCGCGGAATAGGGTGACACTATGAAATCACTTTGTTATCTCACCAGGTCTAGATTTTACAAAATTATCTAGAGCCTCTATTTGTTTGTGGCTTTTTTAAGGGGTAGAGAACAAATTTCCAATGAGAGGGAACATTTTTCTCGTATCAATTCTATCACTTCAAAACTATTTTTTTTGTGTGTGAGCACTGTTTTAGGAGAACTTAGAAGGCAGTTCTATGGTATTTTCGGCCTTTTTTCTCTCAGATAAGATTATTTAATGTGTAGTTTAAATTTTCTGTGGTTGGAAGACTCCTAAATGTGTAAAAGGCTTGTGGCACATAAATGAGCACCTGAGTTTGGATTGCCAATGTGCACATAAACGCCAGCCATGTAGGTAGAAGCCTCTAATGCTGGCACTGTGAAGAAAACCACAACTGTTGTGCTATAGCTATGCCATGTCCTGAAGACTGTGCTCCTCCCTAACATTTAAATCTTACACTCCTTCAATATCTTGTTCAATATATTCCATGATGCTTGGACAGGTTGATATTTAGGGCTAAAATCAAAATCAATTATTCTTAGCACTTTGTCAGTTGTGAATCTCTTGCATTAACTGCTACAAACTGCAAACAAGACAAGCTTCTCTGAGAAATGCTGAGAGGAGAACCGGTCTTTCAGCACAAACTTAAATATTTACAAGGCAGTTTGATAACATGACCATTTGGCAAAACAAAGTTGGTTATATGGCCTTGCTGGCCAGGGCATGTGACCAGGTCCAATAATACCAAGGGTGACTTCCCTTCTTCAAAGTGGGTGTCTGATAAATAACACTCCTGCCACCTTTCAACAAGTGGCTACAGCTAGTCTGGGAACTGGATTTATAGCATGGAGAGAACACAGCTGCAAGGATCATTGGTCGCTTTTCTCCCGCAGCTGCCTGCATAGCATCTTTGGGCACTGTGGAAATGAGCCAGCAGGGAGGAAGTTTCCATCTCAGCTCCAGCATGATATCTGTATGTTCAACGATAAAAGTGTGTTGTGTCTTTAGAAACAGGCTCTTACCATAAAACTCTGCTGGGTATCCAATGTAACTAGCTATATCTTGTAGTTTGTGGGGGCCTAATGGGAATTGCTTCACAAACAGCACACAGAGAAATAGCCTACACCTGACACTGACGTTTTAACTTAATAATCCTTAGCTTCTGGAATCTGCATTTTTCCATCCATACAAAATCCCCCCTTTCATACTTCTTAAAATTAATTTTAGTCATGTTATAAAGTAATATGTTTTGATGTGACTTCTTTATAAACCATAATTTGAACATTTTCTTCAGGCCACCAACCAACTGTGCTCTGTCATCTCCCTGGCATTTCCAAATTTTATAGTTAAGATTTTTTTTAGAAAGGTATTATTTCTATGACTACATTTTCTTTTTTTTTCTATGCACACTGAGGGTTTTGTTCAGCTATTCAGAGGAATGAATATATATCATATTCATGGAAATGAGTGGAATTGGAAATTATTATACTAAGCAAATAAGTGAAAAACAAACATTACAAGTTTTCTGTCATACACACAATGCCTCTATCTATCTATCTATCCATCTACCTACCTACCTACCTGTTGATCTCTCTGTGTATACAATCATCAGTCTTTATATTATCTGTACATATGAAAATATAAGTGATATTATTAGGGGAAATTATATATAAAATGGAGGAAGGGAGCCAGGAGGTGGTGGCACATGCCTACTATTCCAGCATTCAGGACAGAGGCAGTTGTATCTCTGAGTTCCAATCTCATCTACAGAGCAAGTTCCAGGATAGTCCGGGACACACAGAGAAATCCTAGAGGAAGGGGGTGACAAGAAAGGATGATAGGAACAGCAGCAGCAACAGTAACAACAACAACAACAACAAAATTCAAGAAAGGAAACTATCACAATACATTCTTCTACTTGGAATACATACAAGAATATAACATAAGACAGAAATGAAGCTATTGTGGGGGGTGTACATTCTGAAACATGTAGGGAAACAGAGAGACAAGAGGTTATATATTAGAAAATCCAACATTTAACTTGTAGACAATGTTACAAAGAGGCTCACACTGAATTGTACATTTTCTTTTTTTAATTGAATTTATTGAGCAATACATTTTTCTCCCCTCCCCTCCCTTCTTCTCTCCTCCCCTTCAACCCTCTCCCAGGGTCTTTCAGGGTCCCTGTACTCCCAGTTTACGCAGGAAATCTTGTCTTTTTCTACTTCCCATGTAGATTATATCCATGTACATCTCTCTTAGAGTCCCCATTGTTGTCTAGGTTCACTGGAATTGTGAAATGTAGGTTAATTTTCTTTGTTTTCTGTCTAAAGGACTTTTGAGTGAGTATATATGATATTTGTCTTTCTGGATCTGGGTTACCTCACTCAATATGATGTTCTCTAGATCTGTCTATTTACCTCCAAATTTCAAGATGTCATTATTTTCAAACCTCATAATAGGTCTTCAAAAGACTTGCTCATTAGAAATGCTGATTTCCCATATTCCGGAAGAAACCAGTACTGTTAGCTCTGTGAAAATACTAACTGTTGTCTATTTGTCAAATGCTTCAATGATTTGTATCCACATCATCATCATCATCTGTGAAATATTCCAAAATATTCTTTTGTAAAACAGAACAATGCACAACAAATACATATCTCAATTTTAAATTCATAGTCCAATGCATTGTAATATTGTTACTCTTAAGCTGAAGAATGCTTTAATTTAAAAGAATTTGAAGAATTAGATAATATGAGTTTGCTAGTCTTACTAAATAACTTAGACTTTAACTTTTGCAGTGAGAGGAAGACAACTTTTTCAAGTATATTTATACCTAACCTGAGGTACTTGTTTATCAGTGATACTTTCATATGAAGGTTTTGTGTAATAATACTTATACACTTACAAATAGCATTACAAATTTTAGATTTTATTAAACTTAATGTTAATAATGCTTTTTAAAATTGTATGGCCAAAATTGCAAGGCTTGGAAAGGAAAGGTTATATATGCTTGCTTTTAGAAAAGTAACATAATATATTAACACATATGAAATGTATATTGCATAAAAGAATTCAATTTAAGTAATACTGCATGGAAAATTATATACATTTTACTTTATTCTGTAATGTAAAATCATTAATGAGGAAAATATGTGCTTTCTCAAGTGTTACTCTCTAGTGTCAAACTATAAAATAAACTTAATTATGTTTAGTTATAATACCTACTTTGCCAAAAAGTGTAGATTACATTTTGTAGTCTCCTAGGCTTCCTGAATTGATACTTTCATCTTGATTTGTTTCTTTTAAATTGCTGGTTTGTTTTGTTGAGACAATGTTGCTCTGTGTAGCAGTCCAGGCAGTCTTAGAACTCCCTCTGTAGACCAGGCTGGCCTCAATCTCAGAGATCTGCCTGCCTCTGCCCCTTTAGTACTGGGTTTAAAGGCATACACCACAATTGACTGAATGTTTGTTTTAACATATATCATCCTTTCAGGTGTTTATGTTTGCTCAAGGTTATAGGACTTAAAACAAACAGACAAAAAATCCTACTTCATTGTTAAATATGATGTAAGCAATATATGAAAACATAGCTTCATTAAAGTATTGTCCTATGTTACAACACTGAGATCAAAATGTTTAAATTATAGAAAGTCATTTCATTTGTTTGAAGCCACTATTATTTTAACATATCTTAGTCCATATATGTGGTATATAATAGCTGGTAAAAGTTATAGAATGAATGACTTCATAAAATTTAAACCATTGGAAATAGGGAAAGAGAACAGTAAAATGGCTCACGGGGTAAAGGTTGTTTGTTGCCAAGATCAGTGACCTAAATTTGATCCACAGGATCCACATGGTTGAAGGAGAAGACAATCTGTTAAAACTTGTCTTCTACACATACATTGTACATGCATACAAAATAAATTAACAAAAATTGTCATAAGTCAATATTAAAATGATACAAACAAAGCAGGGATTGAGGAAAACTTGGTTTCATGGACAGGTATACAATCACAGTATTTTTCCCTTTTATTTTATATATATATATATATATATATATATATATATATATATATTAGACTATTCATCATTCAATTATAAAATATACATTACATGCATGTCTCAGTGGAAGAAGAGAGCGGTGATTTATGTCATAGTTCTTGAAATTTTAAATAGTTTAAATCTTAATTTTTTTTAGAAAAGCACAATACTGCAAGGCAGTGAAGCCACATTGAATTTTCTCTAGTTTCAGATTTAAATGCATTGTATTTAGAAGGATTATGTAAATCCTTGAGACAAACTCACTTAACTATAGATAAGTATGTTTAACTACATGTTAATAATTTATAAAACTCTTAGGATGTTTATAAAGGAAACCTGGATCATTAGTATGGTGGAAGAAACTTAGTAGGTTATTTACTATTCGTGATAAATAAATATATGGATGTGAAATACAAATAAATGATGAAAGTATACTCATAAAAGGTAGCTACTAGAATAGTCATTTATCTAATAAAATCCAATCCATGGTAGGTTGTAAGCCATTAGTCACTGTTTAAGAGTGTCAAGATTCTGAATGTATACTCAAACTTTTAAAATGACATTAAATATTCTCTTTTAAAATGTGTTCATTTTTGGGTGCAATTATTTTATAAAATTTACTTTGTAGTAATTTTGGAATAGCCCCATTCAAATAGCAAGACTGAAGAGCGACAAAATAGTTTGTGTTTATTTCTTTTCCCTTCATAATTCATATCTTTTATTCGGGTATTATACAGAAAAACTAAGGAATACAAGTATCTACACCTGCAAATAAATGTGAATTGCAGAAAAGATCTGAGAAAGCCACATATCTTGAAAACATACTCTGAGAATTTTTTTTTATTTTCTGTTGGCTAAGTGGTATGGATTAGTTGTCATTAGGGTTTGCAGCTATGAAACATCCATGTCATTGCTGGCCCAAAATGCATAAACATTTTATTTGTAAACTGTCACTTTCCTTACTGAATGAACTGTAACTTTAACTTCCAAGTTAAAACTGTAAAAGAGTTAAAAACATAAATAATGGAAAGTTTCACCATCTCTCCTCCATTGCCTAGAATAAAAATGCATGACAAAATGAATTAGTGTATTCAGTCATAGAATTATTCTCATCGATCATACTCACATATACACACACACATACATCCTAGTATTTATTATAAGAATATCACTCACTTTTACCCATTCCTCCTCTCTTTTTGATGATTTGCTCTAATTTTTATTCCTCAACTTGATTTTTTAAAACTAGGTTCTTCTTTCGTACAATATATCCCAACCACAGTTTCCCCTCCCTCCACTTCTAGCTCCACCTCCAGCACCTTCCCATTCACCCAGATCCACTCCCTCTCTGCTTCCTCTGCAGAAAGGAGGGGATCTCCAAGAGATGACTTCCAGACAGGACAACAGAAGATACAATAAGACAAGGCAAAACTCCTCATTTTGAGACTGGAAAGTCAACTCGCTATGAAGAAAAGTGTCCCAAGCACAGGATAAAGAGTCAGAGATCTGCCCATGTCCACTTTTAGGATTCTCACAAGGGTAGCAAACAAAGAGCCACAACATACACAAAGGACCTAGTGCAGATCCATGCAGGCCCCATGCGTGCCCCTTCAGTCTCTGTGAGCCCATGTGACTCCTGCTTAGCTGATTTGGTGGGACATGTTCTCCTGGTGTCTTACATTTCCTATCACTCCTACACAGTATTTCCTGCTCCTATTTTCACTCATCCATTATCCAATTGAGATTTCCAATTTAGACGCTCTATCCACATATCTGGCTGTGAGGCTCTGTTGCCATCAGTTGCTGGAGGAAGCCTCTTTGATAACTATAAGAAGAGGCACAAATCTATTACTATAGAAGAACGTCATTAGGAATCATTTCATGACTTTTTTTTGCCACTTGCGTTTGGTTCTACCATAAGTCTCTGGGCAATTCAGTCTCTGGTTCCTGGTCATACAGGTAGTGTAGGACATGGCCTTCTTCTCTTATTGTGGACAAGTTAAAGCAAAAGTTGATTGGCCACTTGCCCTTGTACTGTGCCACCATATCTTTCAGGCAGAGCAGATTGTAGGTGGAGAATTGTGTGCCGGGGTTGGTGTCGAGGTATGTAGTTCCATAGCCTGCAGAGTACCTTCTTGCGATGAGACTAGAATGTAGAGGTGAATGTTACAAGCTTGCCCTGCTTGATTTCTCTATGGTCAGTGAGCTCAGTGGAAGTTGTCCTCAGCAACTGCTGTCAGTTTTCAGAGGATAACTTTTTTCCTAGCATCAGACTGGGTTGTTTACGCATCTCCATAGGACCTCTTTGGCCAACAAGAAAAGACAGT